>NC_056729.1:271716938-271769438 GCF_019279795.1 Protopterus annectens | reverse complement strand
TTGGGCTGCAGGCTGTTCTGTGCAGAGTACGGTTCTGAGCATATCTATGATTCAGTACACAGTGCCAGGGGGTTCTGTCGACACTGATGTTTATTGAGGCTCCTTTCTCAGGAGCGGGTTCAATGGAGCAGGATGTGACCCTTGATCCAAGGTTGTACTCTGTTCCGGGCTCCCATCCCTCTTTGAGCAGACCTGCTTTCGGGGTGATGTAGAGGGCACTTGCTTCTGGAAGCATACCACTGGTGTCAGAACCCCAGACATCCCTTCCCCCTGAGCTGCAGCTGACACAAGCCACCGCCTCGCGACATCTGGCACGAGAGCCGCAGGAAACCCTATTGCAGGGTGCCTCTTCTTCCAAGTCCACAGAAGTCCCCACTAAAAAGCCACCATGGAAGAAGTCGTGCAAGAGGAAGCACGTCGACTCCTCTGAGGAGTCTCTGACAAGAGATATGGATTACGATGAAGGGGAAGGGTCCCACGGTCACATCCTGATGAAGTCTCCTTTGGGGGCATCCTTGAAATGCTGAAACGGAGGGGTATCTAAGTCCACCAACCCTTCCTCTGAGGAGTAAGTCTTTCTGCAGGCTTTCCATGCCCAACCATCTACCTCTTGGTTGACCCTGCCTGCAGATGAGTTAGTTCAACTCTTGGTGCAGTGCGCTGGTAAGAATCCTGATTTTCAGGAATGACAGTCCAAGGCACATGGTCCACAGTAGAGGCCAACTTGCATATCAGTGTTCTAGAACTGAGGGCAGTGCATTTCAAGTTGCAAGCATTCCAGTCTGTTCTTCCTTCTGGGATGATCGCAGTTCAGTCAGACATGTTGGTAGTTTGGTATATCAACAAACAAGGAGAAACCAAGTCTTACCCCCTATGTAGAGAGGCCATGAGAATTTGGCATAGGCGATGGCTTCCAACTGCTTTCTGATCGCAATGCATATCCCAGAGGATTCCAACATGATTGTGGACAAACTGAACAGATATATTCTTCTGCCTCACGAGTGGTCCATCAACCCCAGCATAGCGGCAAAAACGTTCAGCCGCTGAGGCCAAGCCTTGCTGCAACCGTTTGCCTCCAGTCAAACCACAAATGCAGCAGCTACTTTGCCCCAATTCCCCTGCAGGGGGTGTCCCTAAGGGACGCTCTGATCCACGATTGGCCCACGCTGTATGCCTATCCCCCTATCCCTCCGATTCCTCAATTTTTGAATAAAACTCTTCAGTTGAAAAGCAAAGTGATCCTTATAGCCCCTTATTGGCCTCGACAAATGTGGATGTTCTTCGTGTTTCACTGTTGCAGTCATCACCTGTGGGTAATCCCTGCTGTGTTAGCCCTTGGCTGGCCCGAATACCAGAGTAAATGTTTTTCTGCATCTGCTGCTGTCGCTGGCTGTTTGACATCAGGTTTTCAGTGCTATTAAGGAAGGCAGCCGACGCTATTACACCAGTCTTTCTTGCCATGGAGCCCATAGCAGAAGCAGTTCGCAAATGTGCCGGTTGGTCGCTACCAGAGTTTGAATTTCAGCTGAATACGTCTAAAGCTAGGTACTATGTTGGGGATCCTTTTTTCTTGCACTAACCGATGTCTGAAAAATTGTCTCGCCTGTGGAAAGCAAATACCACACCAAGACTTCCATTCATGCTGCGTCACTTATTTAGGCCCAGACCACGACGTCCCCCGTTGGCAGTTCTGTGCCCTCTAACACGAGAACCATTCGTTGCAGAGCCCTTATTGTAGCCAAAATGGCGTCCGTCAGCAAATAGTCCATGGACATTCCAAAAAAATATAAGGATAAAGATAGACAGACCACACAATGCTACGCATTCCGATGACTCTACCGCTAAGCAGGTCTCCAGACTTCAGTGAGGTGCCTTTGCAGCCCCTGATGCCCGATTCGATACCTTCGCAAGCCTCTATTGAGATCCTTTCGGAGTCTGGTATACCGCAGAAATCTTCTTCA
Source organism: Protopterus annectens (assembly GCF_019279795.1). Classification (NCBI taxonomy): domain Eukaryota; kingdom Metazoa; phylum Chordata; order Ceratodontiformes; family Protopteridae; genus Protopterus; species Protopterus annectens. The sequence goes on along the minus strand of NC_056729.1, from coordinate 271,767,477 downwards.
CCTTCCGATCCTTTTGTTGCCTCTGCCTTGGTTGGGTCCAGAGCCGCGACACAGCCACTGGCTTCCGAGAAGGTCTTTCGCACTGCCGAATCTAGACCAAAAAACAATGTCTTCTCATAGGTTCATAGGTTCATACTAGGCTATCTTCCCTAGGGCATTTATAAGCCTAGCCAGAGTGTGTTTGGCTTTCGCCACTCATTTTAAATGAGTTTTGCTATGCCCTTTTTCGAGGTTAGTATACTGTGCCTCTAACAGTGACACAGAAATGATACCTGGGGTAAACCTACGATCTCCCATCCACTCATCAAGATTCCTCTTGAAGAGAGTGAGAGGGACTCTGCCTAACCTGGACTGGGATTTTATTCCAGAGTGAAGGGAGCCTCTGGGTTATAAATCTGTCCCTCCAGCATGTCCTATTTATTTTGGTGCTGAGGTTCAAGTCTCTCGAGCGCGTAGCTCAATGGGATTTGGATTTTCTGTGGTGCAGCATGTCCATTAATTCTGGGTTGGACATGGCTTTATACGTCGGGCACAGATCGCCTCTGAGCAGGCGGTATGCCACTGAGTTAGAGCTGGAGTTTCTTTAACCGGGCAGCATATGGCATCTGTTTGAGTCTTTTGATCCTCTTGGTGAGGTACTTTTGGGGTCTTTCCAGTTGCTGCAGGTGTCTGGTAAGGTACATCCCAAAAGGGGCATTGTACTCAATTACGGGCCTGATGAGGAATGAGTAAAGAGGCAAGATGACCTCCCCTGATCTAGATGTGAATCCCTTCATGATTAGGTGGGCTATATAAAATGTTTTTCTAACCACTTTGGCCACGTGGTTGTCAAATGAGAGATTGCTATCAACTTGGGTCCCCAGGTCCCTAATTACTTCTTCTGTATTTAATGGATTACCACCTATGTGGCAATTTGTGGGCACTTTGTTTTTGCCAAAGGGGATGACTATACACTTTTTAGCGTTTAGCTTGAGGCCATGGCTCTGGCACCAGTTGTCTGTTTCTATGAGGCCCTTTTGGAGGATGCTTGTGTCGGCTGGAGAGTCGATTATGGTGCCCAGTGTGCAGTCATCTGTGAACTTGGTCAGCCCCAGTCCTTCCGTGTTGGCCTGTACCTCCGAGAAATATATACCGAACAAGAGAGGTCCCAGGACTGAGCCTTGTGGGACGCCACTTGTAACTGGTTTGGAGTCTGACATGGCTCCAGCAATTCTAACCATGTGGGTTCTGTCCTTGAGCCAGTTTGCAACCCATCCAGTGACATAGGGGTTTATATTTAAGCTGGTGAGCTTATCTATAATGCCCAAGTGGGGTATTGTATCAAAGGCTTTTGCGAGGTCCAGGTAGGCTGTGTGGACCACCTTCCCCTCGTCAATGGCCTTGGTGAATGTTTCAAAGAAATCGACCAGGTTTAAGAGGCAGGATCTGCCCTTATAGCCGAACTGGGTAGGATCCAGTGTCTGTAGGTCCCCAATATCTTTATTTATGAAGTCCATGATGATCCTTTCCATAGTTTTCAGACCAAGCTAGTCAGGCTTATGGGGCGATAGTTTCCAGGATCCATTGAGGCACCACATTTGTGGAGAGGGACCACTGTTGCTTTACGCCACTCTTTGGGTACATATCCTGTAGTAAGGCTGAGACTGAACAGTAGTTTTATGTTTGGGTTTAGCTCTTTGAGTTCATGTAGGACGCAGCCCGGGACACCGTCTGGTCCCATTGATGCTGTGTTTTTTGCTTTGGAGAGAGCGGCTCTTACCTGAGCATCTGAGATGTCAGGGGGGCAGCACTCTGCTGGGATATATATTTGCCCTTTTGGTGGGGAGGGGTGGTGAGTTTGCGCTGAACATGTCAGCTAGGGTGTTGCCAATGTCTGTGGGTTCGGTGTATTTTTTGTCATTGTGGACTAATTCTGAGCATATCTGGGAATTCCCACCCAGGTTCCTAACATAACTAAAGAAAGCCTTGTGATTATCCTTAGTGTCCTGTGCAGTTTTTTCTCTCCTCTGACTACCGTTTCTCTGAGACCGATGGATATTCTTAGGCCTTGAGGCAAGGCCACTCCTAGGAAAGCTACCTCTGGCCACCATTTTACTTGTGCTCCTTAACCCCAATCTCAAATGCTTAAAGTGGTGAAGGATCTTATCACCCTTATCAGGGGAAGTCAGACCACTACTTCTAAAAGGAAAAAGACATTTCTCCTGAAATACTGACAGAGCAGGATTCTGAGGCATCTGATTTTTCAGATTTTGAAGAGGAACAACAAGATCTTGACTGCTTCTAAATATTCAGATGCAGAGGAATCCATTCTTTCTCCCTCCCCACCAGAAGATCGTTCCTTTGGGGAAGCCCTTCACACCCTCGGGGAACATTTCCAGTGGGAATCACTGGACTTCCCTCAGTCTAAGAAAAGTCTAAGTTTCTAGAGCTGCCACAGCACAGACCCTTGGCCATCCCTCCAATCTTAGATGTGGTTGATGATGTCTTCCATGAAGCCAGCTTAACTCCTGATGCCCTTCCACGTGCTCCCACAAAACCTGACAGGTATTACAAATATCTGTACAGAAATGCTGTTACAGACCTGGAGGTCATTACTCAGGGACCTAAAGGAGCTAAGGCTAGTAATACAATGAGCCCTATTCCTTCTGACAAGGACTCCTGAGCTCGGGACAGATTGGGTAAAACAAGTATACACCTCTTTAACCTTAGCTAGCAGAGCACTCAACTGTCAGTTCCACATGCTAAAATATTAACACCATACTTTAGAATTATTAAAGCAAAAGACTTCATCCTTTCCTGACTGTGCCAATTCGAAAGAGTTAGCAGATTTACTGTACTCTACTGTTTACACTGTGGATATGATGCCCTAGAAGCCTCAAGCAAGGCAGCAGTATCAGGATCTGTCATTAGGAGACGTGCATGGTTGAAGGAACAACCTCTACCTGATCATGTCAAATCTAAATTACTTGATGCACCTTTGGATAAGGACCGCTTGCTTGGAGTAAAAGCAGAAGAGTTGCTAACAGAGATGGAAGACAAAGCAAAATCTATGCGGACATTAAAAGATTTCCTTCAGGTACAACCTCCTAGGTTCAGCAGGAATTTTCCCTCAAAACACTGGTCCTTTCCTGCACCTAGCAGATAGGGCAAGGTAAGCCACGCAAGGACAGACCATCCAGACTTCTATTTCAGGGACAGCAGAGAACCGAATGGTGGACCACTTCCACTCCAAAAGCAGTAAGTTCTAAACCATCCCTCTAGGGTAAAAACCCTCAAGGACCCTCCCACCCTATTTTCACTCACCAAATACTAGGAGGAAGGCTCTCCCTACGCTTGAAAAGTTGGATTTCTGCAATTAAGGACCATTGGGTCTTAAAGATCATTTTTCAGGGATGCAAATTCTCCTCCTACTAGCACCCAATTCCAAGAGGGTACCCTTACCTCAAAATCACTGGGCAGAGACTTTGAAACAAGTCTAAGCTCTGTTATCTCTAGGGGCAGTAGAACCTGATGTTCATCGTGTTTCACTGTTGCAGTCATTACTCTAGGGCTATCCTGCTGGCAGGCTACCCGCAGTCGGCCAGAATTCCAAAGTGTAGGTCTGGCGTCTGTTGCTGTCGCCTCTTCCCTGACGTCAGTGCGCCAGGGGTATAAAAGGTGTAGCAGACGCCATTTTCTTCAGTCTTTCTTGCCGTGCAGTGCCTGAAGCAAAAGCAGTTTGCAAGTGCCAGTCGGTCGACTCCTGAGATTTTCAAATCCGAATTTCAGAACCTTGGTACCCTGTTGGGGAAACTACTTTCTTGCTCCAGACCGATGTCAGAAAAAGTTAACAATTGTTTTTCTTGTGGGAAGCAAATATCTCATAAGGATTTTCACTCTTACTGTATTCCTTGCCTAGGCTCTGATCACAATGTTGCTAGCTGTTGGTTTTGTGCTATATTTAACCACCACACTATTAAGCATCGGTTCGATTTTGCATTTCATTACTTTGGCCGAAGATTTAATTATATAATGCTGTCGGAACAGCCGATGACCGGAGTTTACAAAAAATGCAAGGACAAGGAAAAGGATAGGCATCGGAGGTCCAAAACCGACGACGAGGCCTCCGTTAGGCCAGTCGCTGGTTCTCAGTGAGGCGCTTTCACAGCCCCTGGCGCCCACTACCTCAGAGCCACAGGCCGCTTCCGACTCCCACATGGAGCCGACTGGGCCTCTGGATACTCAAGGTATTGGACACTCGGAAATCATTCCCTCAGATGGGTCCGGAGCTGCTGAGCTGGCATCGGCTTCTGAGGGTGTCTTCAGACATACACAACTATATGTTAAGCCGTCTTCAGAATCCAAGACTAAAGCAGCTCTAAAGACAAAAAAACAAGTACAGCATTCCTCCTACTCAGACTTCCATGTCTAAAAAACAGATGCTTAAAATGGCCGAAGTCCTAATTACTTTGATCAGGGGTTCCCATCCCCCTCCTGATAAGAGGCCTAGGCAAGAGACAGAATATGATTCTTCTGATCAAGTTTATATTTCCTCTGATTCCTCTTCTGAACAGGATTATTCCATGCTTCCCTATGAGGACTCTGATGCTGAAGAATCCATTCCTTAGCCTCTCCTCCTGAGGATTATTCTTTTGGGGAAACCCTGCATACCATGAGGGAACATTTCCACTGGGAGAGCCAAGATTATTCTGAATCTAAGAAAAGGCTCCGAGACTTTCTGCTACTTCCTCAGCACAAACCTCTTGCTATTCCACCTGTTCTAGACATTGTAGATGTATTTTCAGAGTCTGGCCTGTACCCTGACTCTTTACCCCCTGCACCTGCTAAGCCAGACAGATACTATAGGGTCCCAGATTATCATAAATTCCTATATAAAAACCTTGCTGCTGACCCAGAAACCTATATCTCAAGGTCCCAAAGGGGTCAAAGCTTCCACTGAAAAAAACCCTATCCCCTCTGATAGGGATTCTATGGCTCTAGACAGATGGGGGAAAAAAGTTTACACTTCTGCTACCTTGGCTGTAAGGGCTTTAAATTGTCAGTTTCATATGCTTAAATATCAGCAATATTTAATGTCACTGCTTAAACAGAAATTGTTGACAAATACTGAATGTTCAGAGAACAAGGAAATGCAGGATTTATTGCATGCAGCTGAACAAGTGGGGAAGCATACTTTGCAATGTGGTTATGATTCACTGGAGGGCTCTTGCAGGGCTGCTGTTGCAGGTTCTGTTATTAGAAGGCATGGTTGGTTAAAGGAACATAATCTGCCTGATCATGTTAAACCAAAATTATTAGATTCCCCATTACAGCATGATACTTTGTTTGGTACTAAAGCAGATGATGTGTTGAAAAAAATTGAGGATAAAACAAAATCCATGCAGACAGTTAAGGATTTCTTACAGGTACAGCCACCCAGATTTAGCAGGAACTGGCCTTCTAAAAACTGGTCCTTTCCAGTGTCAGACAGACCACAAAGGGGCAGATACAGGCATCCCAGAGGCATATCTCAGCCCCAAGGCTCATACAGGCCTAAACAATGGCATGCTCTTACCTCCAAAAGCGGAGAAGACAAATCACAACCTTACAGGAAACAGTCCCAATGACTTTCCTCTGCCAGATCCAAGCACTTTTCTTTTGGCAGCCCCCTTATTGGGAAAGCTAGCACTTTTTTCATCAAATTGGCAAATGGTTACCCAAGACAAATGGGTCTTGAACATAGTGTCCCAAGGCTACAGGTTCCATTTTCACACCCTACCAAGGTCGAAAGGTATGCCAGACCTGCTACACAGTCAATGGGCACAGGCGCAAAAGCAAATTACAGCCCTCATAAACATGAGGGCCATTCAACAAGTACCACAGCAAGAGCAGGGGCAAGGATTTTACTCCAGACTTTTCTTAGTGCCCAGAAAGGACAAAACCTGGAGACCTATACCGGACCTGTCTATACTAAGTACGTTTCTGGAAGTTCCAAAATTCAAGTTGTTGACTCTACAGCAGCTACTGCCCATGCTGGGCAAGAAGGCTTGGCTCGTAACTTTGGACCTAAGAGGCATACCTGCATGTCCCAATCAGACAATCTTGCGGAAGATACCTCAGATTCATAGCTGGCTCAATGCACAATTCTCTGCACTGCCCTTTGGCTTATCTACTGCGCCCAGGGTTTTCACAAAATGCCTGGCACCAGTAATTGCGTTTTGCAGACAGAGGAATTCAAATATATCCCTACTTGGACGACTACCTTATTCAAGGAGAGAACAAAGACATTCTTCTAAAGCATCTGGCGTTTGTAAAAAGATTACTAATTGGCCTAGGGTACACAGTAAACGAAAAGAAATCAAAACTAGTGCCCTCTCGAGATAATATTCCTGGGTGCAAGCTTAAATACAACTGCCCAGATGGCTTCTCTCACGCCAGACAAACAAAAACAACTGACTTCTTACTTCAAAAAAATGGCAACAAAGACCCACTTATCTGCAAGGAAAATCCTGCAGGCCTTGGGTTTCATGGCATCCTGCATTGTACTAATTCCATATGCCAGACTGCATATGAGGAAACTACAATGGTATCTAAAAAGTGTTTGGACTCAGCATTGCCACAGCCTGGAGACATTAATTACACTCATTCCCTGTCTGCATCAGGAGTTTCGATGGTGGGCAGAGGCCGGTCACCACAACAAGGGTCTGCCATTCAGTTTACCCACAGCCAGACAAACACTGACAACGGATGCATCAGATTATGCCTGGGGGGCCCATATGGCAGGAAAATGTATTCAGGGCACATGGCCTGCAAGCCAGATGCATCTCCACGTCAATCAAAAAGAGATGCTAGCTGTTCAAAATGCCCTGACAGCTTTCAAGGATCTACTTCATCCAAGACAGCTACTGATAGACAGACAATACTGCGGTCATGTGGTACATAAACAAGCAGGGAGGTACACATTCCTACCCCCTCTGCAGACAAGCAATGACCTTATGGGACACAGCATTGATTTATCAAGTTCACCTGCAAGCACAATTCCTGCCAGGAAAAACAAATACTCTGGCAGACGAACTAAGCAGAAACCTCATGGAGCCCCACGAGTGGAAACTGGATCCACAAGTCTTCAGCATGATAACAAGGAAATGGGGATGCCCAGACATAGATCTATTTGCCTCCCCTCACAACTGCCAATTGCAGAGATTTTGCACAAGGATTTATCACAAGCAAGCATGGAGAGTAGACGCCCTATCCTTCAGCTGGAAATATCCAACAGTATATGCCTTTCCTCCACTGCCTCTCCTTCCCAGCCAGGGTACCCTTAAAGGTCAGACAAGAGAAGCCAAAAATGATACTGATTGCACTAGACTGGCCACGCCAGAATTGGTACCCAATCCTAAAGAACTTGTGTCAAGGTCCAGCATGGATATTGCCTCAAACTTCTCACTTGCTGACCCAACAAAACAATCGGATCCTGCACAGCCATCTCAGGATCTTAAATCTGGCAGCATGGCAGATAATGTAGCCATTCAGAACACTCCTTTTTCAAAAGCTGTTATGGATGTTATCTTGGAGGCCTGGATGCCTAGTACCAGAAAATCATATGCAGAAAAATGGAAGAGATTCTGTGCTTGGAACAAGGCATTGACACGTGTGTACCAAATATCCCTCAGATTTTACAATACCTAACTGAGATGCTGAACAAAGGCCTTTCGTTTTCATCAATTAAGATTCATGCCTCTGCCATTTCAGCCCATTACAATACGGAACCACCTATCTTTTCTCATCCTTTAATAAGGCAGTACCTCAGAGGGGTCAAAAACATCAGGCCTTCAAGGAGAGCACCATTTCCGGCATGGGACCTCAGTTATGTCTTGGAAAAACTCACACTGCCTCCTTTTGAGCCAGCCTCAACAGTGGATATAAAATTCTTATCCTGGAACACAGCTCTGCTCCTAGCAATAACCTCTGCAAGGCGAGTCTCGGAGTTACAAGCACTCATGGCTGTGGAACCTTTTCATCCAGACAGGGCTTCTCTGAGGTCAAACCCAGCATTTATGCCTAAGGTGGTGTCAAGTGTGGCCCTCAGCCAAAGCATTCGCTTGCCTACCTTTTATCCAAACCCACAAAACAAGGGTGAGAAAAGTCTGCATTCTTTGGACACACACAGGCAGTTACGCGTCTACTTGGACAGAACTAAAGCTTTCAGAAAGACTGAGCAACTTTTAGTGTCATATGCTGCAGAATCACAAGGAAAGGCTATCTCAAAACATACTATTTCTAAATGGATAGGCCATTGCATCCGTTTCTGCTATTGTCAACATGACAAATCAGTGCCTAAGGGCATTAGGCCTCATTCCACCAGAGCAGCAGCCACTTCAGCAGCCTTCCTCAGAGGAGTACTAACCAAATATATCTTAGAGGCTGCAACTTGGAGTTCAGTGCACACTTTCACAAAGCACTACCACTTAACCTCTTTACTCTAAATCCAGAGCAAGCTTTGCCACTGCAGTTCTGCAGGGCCTCATAGCCTCTCCTAATCCTATTTAGCCCAGCCACCCATCCTCAGCTTTGGGATTCAACCCAAGAGTAATGACCGCAACAGTGAAACACGATGAACATAGTACAGTTGTGTACATACCATAAATATAGATTTTCTAGTGTATGCACTGTTGCAGTCCAGGTTACCCACCCACCATCCCCCTTTTCTTGCTGGGACTTATCTGTACTTCTGTATCCTATACAACCTATGTGGTGTATTTGCTTGTAGAGGAAGGAAATGTTATTTTTGTGCATGCATACTTGTTGGCATATTTTTCAGCTTACCAATTTGGGGGCACCTGACATCTGGGGCAAGAAAAACTGAAGAAAATTGCGTCGGCTACACCTTTTATACACATGTCGCACTGACGTCTGGGAAGAGGCGACAGCAACCGACGCTGGACCTAGACTTTGCAATTCTGGCCGACTGCGGGTAGCCTGCCAGCAGGATAACCCTAGAGTAATGACACCAACAGTGAATACATTCGAACATCTACATTTATGGTAGGTACACAACTGTACTTTTTCTCAGATCAAAAACCAAAAGAACTCCAGGCAAGGGAATTCACAAACCAAACAGAAGTATTTAATTAAGCGCTTTTCGTCATTCCCAATAGAATAACTTCTTCCGATTACTTTTTCTCAGATCAAACAGCCAAAGGCTTTTATTCCAGACTATTCCTTGTCCTCGGGATAGAGGGCACTTGGCACCCCACCCTGGATCTACTCATGCTGAACACCTTCCTGGCTGTCACCTAATTAACAATGTTAACTTTGCAGCTGCTGCTACCTATGCTGACCAAAAAAATGCATGGTTAGTTACCCTACATCTAAAAGATGCCTTAGCCCCGGCCATCGCCTTGGGCGGATAGAAAAGTATACAAATTTATCCTATCTGGACTGCCCCATTCAGGCAGATGGCAAAGAATAGCTCCTCAAGGACCTCCTCTTTGTCAAAACCCTCCTATAACCCCCTCAGGGTACACCATCAACTAGAAGTAATCAAGGCAAACTCCCTCCAGAAAGATCATTTTTTATGGGAGCACTGATGGACACAGCATCCAGAATGGCCTTCATATCCCCAGAAAAGCAGAGCTTCCTGCATCTCTATTTCACCCAGCTGGCTTCCAGAGTCACCTCGCTGTGAGGAAGTTTCTGAAAGCCGTGAGGTACATGGCATCTTGCGTCGTCCTAATTCCTCTGTTCAGGCTCCACATGAGAATACTTCAGTGGTACCTAAAGAACCTTTGGTGTCGGCGCACTCAACCTTCAGAGACCTTTCTATCTCCGATCCCCTGTATAAGGGTCAAGTTTCTCTGATGGGCAGGGGCCCGTGCCATCGACACCTCAGGCATAGCTTGGGTCACTCACCTAGAATGCGGGTGCACACAAGATCTTTGAGATGCGCAGCACCTTCCCTTACACATCAGCCAGAAGGAAATGATGGCAGTTAAAAAGGCTCCGACGTCCTTCAAACTCCATGTTAGGCCAGGGTTTCTCCTTATCAAAACAGACAACACCTCAGTAATGTGGTACATCAACAAACTAGGAGGGACGCAATCTTATCCTCTGTGCAGGCTAGCCATGAACCTCTGGCAGCCTTTTGCATGGGACTACACCTGATAGCCCAATATCTGCCAGGGATCAACAACAACCTGGCAGACCACTTGAGCAGAAACTTACTGGACCCCCAGGAATGGCAGCTCCACATAAAATTCTTGTATAAATCACTCAGACATGGGGGACTCTAGAGGTGGATCTCTTTACTTCGCATCCCAACCATCAACTGAAAAAATTCTCTACCAGGGAGTATCACTACCTAGCGTGGAAGGTGGATGCCTTGACCATTCCCTGGGACACCCTGTTTGTGTACATATTCCTCCTCTGCCTCTTATCCCCAAGGTACTGATCTAAATAAGAGAGGAGAGACCAGAGGCCATCCTCATTGCTCCATATTGGCCCAGACAACATTGGTGTCCCTTGCTACGCCGCCTGACCTTTCAGCCACCCAGGCAGCTTGCCCTGATCTCAGACCTCTTAACTCGGTGGGGGGGTACTCTAAAGGCAGACAAGCGTCTCCTGTTAAACAAATGGGTCCTAGAAATTATTAGAGACCAGAAGGCCCACAACAGAAAATCTTATGCAAGAAAATGAAAACGATACTGCTCCTGGAGCCAGTGCAGAGGGGAGCAATACCTCACAATCTTCCCCATCCCTCTTATCCTGGACTACCTAGCAGAGCTTCTTAATAATGGCCTCTCCTTCTTCTCCTCTGTTAAAATCCACTCCTCAGCCATTTCAGCTCATTTTGTTACAGAACAGCCCCTGTTCTCCCACCCTTTGATTAAACTATTCCTCAGAGGGGTTTCTAATATCAGACCTCCCAGAAGGCCACCCACTCCTGCCAGGGACAGGAATTACGTTTTGGGAAAAACTAACTTTACCACCCTTCAAACCTGCTATTTCAGCAGAACTAAAATACCTCTCCTGGAAGACTGCTTTTCTCCTAGCTATCACCTCAGCCAGAAATGTTTCAGAACTTCAGGCACTGATGGCCATTGAGCCTTTCATCATCTTCCATGCAGACAGTGTCTCCTTGAGGATTTATCTCTCCTTCATGCCCAAGGTGGTATCTAATGCAACACTCAGCCAGGCCATACATCTATCCACCTTCTTTCCTAACCCTCAAAACAAGGGGGAAAGAATTATGCACTTAACAGATTTGCACAGACAGCTCAGATACTATCTGGGGGTTCCTATCAGGATTTCGTATGTTGACAACGCCGAAGTTAATTTAATCGAACTGCAATGTTCAAAATCTCAGAAGTGCGAACTGACGGAACATCGATTTCTTTCCCAGGGAATGAAATCGGTGGGCCGTCATCAGAGTTTGCTATTTCCTTCAATGTGGTGCTGTCTCAGAGTTGGCATATTTAAGTAGGGGTGGGGGGGGGGTGTGTACAGTTCTTCTATTACTGTCAGTGTTTTAAAGTATTTACTTTTTTTTTTTTTTTTTTTGCATAGAACACACATTTCTTTTCCTGGGAAAGAAATGTATGTTCCATCAGTTCGCTCTTCTGCGATTTCGAAAATTTCAGTTCGATGAAATTACATTCTGCGTTTTCAGCATTCGATATGCTGATATAGACCCCTATCTGGACCATACTAAAACATTCAGGAAAACAGACTATTGTCAGCTTTACCCCAGGGCAGAGGGGAAGCTCATTTTTAAACAAACCATTTCCAAATGGATATTACACTGTTTCCATTTCTACCATTTCCATGGGAACCCACCCCAAGTCTATTCGGACCCATTCCACTAGGGCAGCTTCCACTTCCACAGCATTCCACCGAGGAGTTCCCAGCAAGGGCATCCTGGAAGCAGCCACCTGGACTTCTGTCCATACCTTTTTCCAAGCATTACCACCTACCTCTATTTTCTAAGGCTAGGGCAGGGTTTGCCTCTGCAGTTCTTCAGGGCATGCTGACCCATTCCTAGGCCTCTTACTAATTCTACCACCCCTCTCCTCGGCTTTGGGAATCCTCCCACAGGTGATGACTGCAGCACTGAAACACGAAGAACATAGTACAGTTGTGTACACTTACCATAAATGTAGATGTTCTTGTGTATTCATTGTTGCAGTTATGGTTTCCCACCCCCTGCCCCCTTATATCTTCTTTCTTTAGGGAGATCTTAGTTTCTAATGGCAGCTTTTAGTCATCAGGACCACTTTATCATATTTACTTGGGCCTCTGACTAGTTAGGGCAAGAAAAACTGATGTAATGGCATCGGCTGCCTTCCTTTATAGCACTAATAACCTGACATCAGACAACAAGCTACAGCAACCGACGCAGAAAAACATTGCCTCTGGCATCTGGGTTGGCTGAGGGCTACCACAGCAGGAATAACCCACAGGTGATGACTGCAACAGTGAATATACTGGAATATCTACATTTGCAATACGTGTACACAACTTTACTTTCCCCTTCCTCCGGCCTTACTTACTATGCCGACTGTGGATTCTGGATCCATCACCAAACCTGATTCCTCATTCCCAAGGGTTGAGTCATCTGAACCTAACTTGTCGCAAGCTGACAACTCGGTTTCTCCACTTCCGCTAATCGCCTGGCAGGATAACCTCCTTTCTCCAGTGTGTGATATTGTCCTGGCCTCATACAAACCGTCCACCAGAAAACTCTAGACAAATGGAAGAGATTCTCTATTTGGTCTGAGAAAAGAAAATTAGATACATATTCGGTACTAATTACTGTAGTCCTTCACTATTTATCAGAATTTTTCCACAATAGAGCTGCAGCCTCTATCATACGAGTACATCTTACTGCTATTTTAAACTTTCATAATGGTTTTGGAAATTCTCCCCTGGTTACTCACCATTTATGCAAATCCTTTCTAAAAGGAATTTCTCATATCAGACCTCCAATCAAACAGCATAATGAAGCATGGAATCTCGCATTAGTTATTGAGTCTTTGACTCAATCCCACTTTGAGCCTGCGGCAGAATGTGACATCAAATTCTTATCATGGAAGTCCCTTTTTCTGGTCGCCATCACGTCAGCCAGACATATTTCAGAGCTCTACACTCTATGCATTATTCGGCACAATCTTATCTTTCACAAGGATAGAGTATCACTCCGGACGAACCCTACCTTTCTTCCCAAAGTCATTCCGGATTTCTCCATTAATCAGACTATTGACCTTTCAGTATTTTTCCTAAATTTTACTAACCAAGGAGAATGCGGTCTGCATTCATTGGATGTACTTAGACAATTGAGATTTTATTTGGACAAGACTAAGACGATGCGTAAATCAGACCAATTATTCATTTCCTTTTCTGGCCCTAAAATCGGAAATTCTGTTTCTAACGCTACCTTATCTAAGTGGCTTAGAGATTGCATACTTTACATTTATCATCATGAGAAAAAGCCTATACCACAGAAAATCAAAGCGCTCACTACCAGGTTGAAGGCAACTTCTGTAGCCTTTCATTTTAGAGCCTGCATGGATCATAATCTGTGCAGCAGTGACATGGGCTTTTCCTCGTATCTTTATTAATCATTGCAAACTGGATCTGGTCTCCAGGGGAAGAACATCCTTTGGCTCTATGGTGCTCGGGAATAATCTTCCCTAAGGGCCACCCAAGGAACACAAGTTAGCTGAGGACTCTTTCCCATCAATGATGAAGGGAATGAAGATTAACAACATCAGATAGTTAAGTCTTACCATAAAAATCCATCTGTGGTGTTGATCATTTATTCATCACATCCCTCCCTCCTTCCCCCTCCAAAGGATTCTGGGGGATACTTTGGGTCCAAATGCTGAGTTGGAGCACTTGTGCAGAAACTGCCTCTGCTTTACTGATAAAGGGCAAAGTCGATCTGAGGTAGCAGGGAGAAGGGTACTATTGGTAAAAGCTTAGCTTGAGAGGTTTTGGCTGGCGCGAGCTTGGTATAAGGGCAACTCTGTTCAGAGGACTGAATCGACATTCCATCAGTGATGAATGAATGAAAATCAACACAGATAGAATGTTATGGTAAGACACAACTTCTTTTTTCATAACATTGAGACCAATACATTGAAAACCTAAAACAGTGGAAACTCAGAACATTGAAAGTGTGCTTCATGACTTTGTAAACTACAGTGCATTACAGCCGAGTGACGTCTCCAGGCGTTTCTACAGTTACATCCAACTGCACCTCTAGGCGTCAAATATTGCCTATTCATATTTGCATTAATAATTCCAAAACCATGCTACATACAAGGTATCAGAATATTTTTTATCTTGAAGCATATATGATGGCAAACACAATTGTACTGCTATAGGACCTCTGTCAGTATTTGTTACAACTATAAAGGTGATAACTGGATTTTTTAAAGGCTGAAGCCACACCCACTGGGAGTTAAAGGTACACACTCAGTAGACCTGTAGTGGAGGGAATGAGATGAATAACATCCTCTCCTCCTATAACAACACTAACAAACACTTTCTACTAAGTTTCTGCAGGGTGCAGGTCCCCTGTACCCCTCCCATGTGGGGGGCACAGCCCTCCACACCCCCCGTAAATTAAATATACCAACTCCAAGATCACACTACAGTGGGGAAAAAAAATAATTTCCTTACCTCACTGTCCCACTGCAGAAACACAGAAAATGTGTTAGGTGGTGTAAGTGGAGCTGATAGTTTAATTGTGCAATGTAGTTTTCAATGTTATGAAGCATACTGTGAGGTTAGGAAATTAACTTTTTTCCACTGTAGTGTGATCTTATAGTTGATATATTTAATTTATGGGGGGGGGGGCAGAGCCCCCCCACAGAAACATAGTAGAAAATGTTAGGTGTTGGTGTAAGTGGAGGTGATATTTACTTGTGCAATGTAGTTTTTAATGTTATGAAGCACACTTTCAATGTTCTGAATTTTCAATGTTTTGGTTTTTCAGTGTTTTGAATTTTTGATGTTATTGTCTCAATGTTATGAAATTCAACATTATGAAGTAGACCTATATATTTATATTTATATTTATATTTATATATATATATATATATATATATATATATATATATATATTTGTATATAATAATATAAAATATGTTTGTTATAGACCTATATTCATATATAAAAATATATAAAATGTGTGTATGCATGTATATATATATGTATGGATCGCCTTTAGATTATCGAAGTTTCAAAACTTCAAAATGCATATTGCCGTGAGCATATGATCGAATTTTTGCAATTTCGAAAGTAAAATAAAGGCATAAAAATAAAATAATTTATTTTTTTAGGTTTTTGCATCCCCCACACCCCCTGTTTAATTAAATATACCAACTCCTAGATCTCAGTATGATGAGGAAAATGGTAACTCTCCCATTCCACGCTCTACTGTGATCTCCATTAAAAATTTTGAAGTTTCAAGCAAGGATGTATTTGCAGGTGACAATGGTTACATGGGAACATGCCTGCAGGTTGAGCTGGCTCTGTGGGGTGGAGCTGGAAGGGGCAGTTTTGGTGCAGCCTAATATGGCTGACCCCCCCCCCCCCAATCAAATCTAGCTTCAGTTTAAAACTCAAAAATATGCCTCAATCTTCAGCTTATGAGTCTTGTTTATTTATGCCAGCCCACAGATCACTCACCGTTTCCACCATCATCCTCTGGTGTGGGCTAGCGGCTCTGTGTTGTAAGGAGAGGGCGGGGGGGGGGGGGTCAGACAATACCACTGCGGCTGTTCCAGTACATGTTTCAGGTACAGAAAAAACAAGCCTTTAAAAGTGCAGGAGAGGTCCTGGAAAAAGCATACGCTTGCCAGACACTCTTATTTCCAGATATTTTGTCCTCTAGTATAGTTAATGGAAAGGAGAAATAATCAGATTACTACTGTGTTACAGGGCTGATGTGGTTTCCTTAGCTAAGAGTGTTCTAAATTCAGTTGATCTCTGAGACCCCGGTCCTATTCAGAATGACTGTGGGGCTGCCTTCTCTAGGGATCAGTCTAGGAGTGTAGGTTTTGAAGAGGACTCAAATGCAGAAAGTAGTGAACAGCTCTGAGTTCGTACAGTCTGATTGTTCACAAGGTGAACAAGTACAAAAATCCAAGCAAGTATTAACTTTTCACCAGATGGTATCTAGATTTAAAGGTGTATTTGATCAGAAGCAAGTTTGAGCTATGAGAGATATTAGCAGTGTTCGTGGTCTTATTGAAGATGAGATTACAAATGGTGTAGCAGTTCATCCTCTGTTACAGCCTTGGAAGATGTCTTTAAAACTGTACATAAAACCCTTTTGGCTACTGAATCAGTTCTTAAAGCTGTGAGGAAGTATACGGTGTACACTGTTCTTGCAGCTCTTTTTACTCCTTTTTCAGTTGACCCAGCTGGAGTTTCTCTAGTTGCCAACCTGCCAACTCTAACAAGACCGTCTTGGCTTCTTCTAAACCTACACTACTAGATAAAATTGACAAGGGTTTAGAACATCAGGGGAAAGGATGATCATTCTAGTAAATTACATTTGGAATTTTAAATTATCAAGGTTTCATGTAGTTGTTTTGCAGTGATGCTTAGTGTACACATTTTTGCTTGCTAAGCAGAAGTGTTAATGAAATTGTTTCTAATGTGACTTGAGTTTCGGAACATGCTTTGAGGAGTGTCTTGTAAGGCAGTATAAAATTCAGACATCTGCTATTACTGCTAAATAGGACTTGCGCAACTATACTTTGGGTCTCCTTAGGCCCCAGAGGGAAAAGCAAAGGTCCAAAATCTGTAGAGGTATCTTTAGTATTTGTCTTGAGTTCCTTCGTTCATATCTGGACTTAAGTATGCCTCCCATCAAGTTGCATCGGTCTGCCTTTGTAGTGTGCTTGCCTGTGGAGATCCCTTTAATATTGCATCCTAACCTCAGACCCCCACTTCCAAAATTTTTCACTTACGCCTCCTGAGATCTGAATTTCATTCTGGAAATATGAATATTACCTCCTTTAACCCGTCTGCCAGAGCATTCCTCTAATAGACTTACTTGGTGGACTGCACTGCTTATAGATCTTACTTCACCAAAGAAATCTGAGCTGCAAGCATTAATTTATAAAAAAAAAATAATAAAAAAAAATCTTAATGTTCCCCAAAGATGGTACATGCTTATTCACAAATCAGCTTTTCATGCTAACACACTTTGCAGAGGCCTTATTAAACCAAACATTCTATTAAAGATTTTGCACACCCTAGATTTAGTTTGTTAAATGAGAATTCCCTGGACAAAATCAAGAATACTAAGAGATTAAATCAATTTCTGCCTCTTACTTTAAAACAGAGGGGATGATTGCTCAAGGAAACTATTTCCAAATGGATACAAATCATTGCATATACTTTGGTTTTGCTGTTCATGTTGAGAATGCTACAAGGTCCAGTCAGATTTCATTCTACCAGAGAAACAGTAGCTATCGCTGATTTTTTTTTTTTGGGGGGGGGGGGGAGGCTAACAGTTAATGTAGAGGATTAAAGTTTTGAACTGTTAATGAACTGCTTCCTGTGCTAGTCATACTGCATTTGATTCCCTTCTGTTGTCATTTGCCGGCTGTGTGACTTTAAACATACCACTTAACTAGCTTTCCTCTAAAAGGAGGATTTGCTCATTGGGCTTACCTGGCATATAATATTGCAGCTTACGCGATGCTAATTGTGTATTTTTCCCATTTACCCTTAGACTGGACAGTTTGGAGCCTTGGTTGGATTAGCCTCTGTCATTCAGCAAGGTTTTTTTGTTTTCTGCTGGATCCTAGCCAAGCAGCCACCAATGGGGTAAGGAAGCTGTGGAAATGATCCACATTTTAGTGATTACATCAGTGAGCCATATGAAGAATATAGAACTTAATAGAGTAGATGTCAGAGTGTGATCAGTATTCGAATACTACTTCCCTCCCTACCCCCGTTCCCTTTCCTGTGGTGGATTTGTAGATGTTCTTCGTGTTTCAGTGTTGCAGTCATCACACTTGGGTTCATCTGCCTGCAGGTAGTCTTCAGTCAGCCCGAATACTAGAGATTTGGTATTTCAGCTTCTGTTGCTGTCGCTCCAGGACTGTCGTCAGGGGTATAAAAACAGGCAGCTGACACCATTATACCAGTCTTTCTTGCCGAGGAGCCCATAACAGAAGCAGTTCACTCGAGTGCCGCTTGGCCGCTACCTGAGTTTTTCGTTTACAAACTGAATAATCCTGAAGTCTTCTAAAGCTAAGTACCCCATTGGGGATCCTTTTTTCTTGCTATAACAGATGTCAGAAAAAGTTACCAATTCTCTTGCCTGTGGAAAGCAAATACCACACAGAGATTTTCATTCCTGCTGCGTCACCTGTTTAGGCCCAGACCAGGACGTCCCTCATGTCAGTTTTGTGCTGTGTTCAACACCCGAACCATCCGTCATCAGGCCCTTTTTGTAGCTAAATACTTTCGATGTTCTTTCACTGTTGCAGTCATTACCTTTGGGTTATCTTCTTGCAGGTAGGCCTCAGTCGGCCTGATTAAAAAAGTCTTGGGTCCTACGTTGATTGCTCTGTCTTCTTCCGAGACGTCAGGGGTATAAAACATGCAGCCGACATCATTACATCAGTCTCTCTTGCCGTGTGGTGCCCGAAGCAGTTCGCACGTGCCGGTCGGCCGACTCATGAAATTTTTGTTTTCGAGTTTCAGAACCGAAGTCTTCAACTAAAAGCTAAGTACCCTGTTGGGAAAGCTTTTTCTTGCTCTAAACCGATGTCAGTAAAAGTAAATAACTGCATTTCTTGTGGAAAGCAAATACCTCAAAGATTTTCATTCATACTGTATTCCTTGCCTAGGCCCTGACCACGACGTACCTCGCTGTCGGTTTAGTGCCTTATTTAAACCATGAACTATCCGTCATTGGTATATTTGCGCTTCTAAATTTTTTGGTGTTCGGTTCAATTATCCTGATATGGCTTTGGTAGACCATCCAACTACTGACATTCCGAAAAAGTGCAAAGATAAAGACAGAGACAGTCCACCCAGTTCGCTGGTACTCATTGAGGTACTTTCACAGCCCCTAATACTGCTACTGCAGATTCGCAGGCCTCTACTGAGACCCATTCAGAGCCCTGTACGCCATGAGATGCTTTGTGTGGAACCTGCAGATGTCTACCTTAGATGGGTCAGGAGCCGCTGTGCAGGCACCGGCTTCTGAGGGTGGTTTCAGACCCTACTGACTTGCATACTAATAAAAAGAAAGCCACTGAGATAAATCAAAAGTCGATGCTTCCAAATAGCGTACACAGTATTTTATTTGACCGCTTTCGTAAAATTTTACGAAAGCGGTCAAATAAAATACTGTGTACGCTATTTGGAAGCATCGACTTTTGATTTATCTCAGTGGCTTTCTTTTTATTGGTATTTTGTGTTGCTTTTATTCGTTTATTGACTTGCATACTAAACCGGCGCCATCTTCCTCAAGGCCTAAAATTCGAACCATGCCTAGAAAACTGACGCCCAGACCGCATGGTCAGGCCTCTATGCCTACAGAACAAATGATGAGAATGACTGAAGACCTTATTACTTCAATGAGGGGAAGCAACGTTCCCCCTCTGAGACCTAGGACTGAGTTTGCTTATGATACTTCTGACCAGGATTCTAAAATTTTTGTTTCTTCTGATGACCAGGATTTACCCTTATCTACATATGAGGATTCGGATACTGAGGACTCTTCTCTTTTGGTGAAGCCTTGCATACTCTCAGGGACCTTTTTTGTTGGGAAAGTCAGGATTTCTCTGATTCCAAAAAGAGTCTTAGGGATTTCTTATTCCTGCCCCAGCACAGAACTTTAGCTATACCTCCTGTACTGGACATTGTTGATGCCTTTTCGGAATCTAGCATGGCCCCTGACTCTCTACCTCTTGCTTCCAGAAAACCTGATAGATATTACAGGGTTCCTGACTCTCACAAGTTCCTTTTCAAAAATCCTACTGCAGATCTTGAAACCATTTCACAGGGACCCAAGGGCATTAAAGCTACTACTGCCAAAAATCCTACCCTCTCTGATAGAGACTCCAGGGCGCTGGATAGATGGGGTAAGAAGGTATACACTTCTGTAACCTTGGCCATTAGGGCGTTGAATTGCCAGTTTCATATGCTAAAGTATCAGCAACATATTATTGGATTGCTTAAACAGAAAATGATGTTGATTCCTGATTGTGCTGAAAATAAGGATTTACAGGATTTTATGCATTCTGCTGAACAAGTTGGTAAACCTACATTTTAATGTGGTTTTGATTCGCTAGAGGCATACCTGCAGGGCTGCGGTAACTGGGTCTGTGCTTAGAAGGCATGCTTGGCTTAAGGAGCAATCCTTGCCAGATCATGTTAAAGCAAAATTACTGGATGCTCCCTTAAATCAGGGCCACCTGTTTGGCAACAAGGCAGAAGAAGTTCTTAAAAAGATGGAGGAAAAAGCTAAATCTATGCAAACTGTTGTACTTTTTACAAGTACAACCTCCAAGGTTTAGTAGGCATTGGCCTTCTAATAATTGGTCCTTTCCTGCCTCTTCCAGACCTTCTCAGTCCAAACCCAGATCCAGCAGAGCACCCAGGTTTCAGTCCCAGGGGACACAGAGGACTAAGCAGTGGGGGGGGGGGGGCTTCCAATTCCAAATTTGGAAGTAATAAAACTCCCCCTCTGGTAAACTGTCTCAATGACTTTTTAAAACTTCCAAGCACTTCTCAACTGACTGCCCCTTTGGGGGAAAGATTGCACTTCATGCAAAGAGCTGGGGACTCATTACCCAGGACAAATGGGTTTTAAATGTAGTGTCCCAAGGATACAGATTTCACTTCCAAACGTCAGTAACTCCAAGCGGTTGGCCGGATCTACCTCCAAAGCAGTGGGCAGTGGCCCAAAAGCAAGTACTCTCTCAAGCATAGGGGCTATTCATCTGGTACCAGAAGAGAAAAAGGGACAAGGTTTCTAATTGAGATTTTTCCTGGTACCAAGAAAAGACCATTCATGGCGTCCTATCCTGGACCTGCCTACTCTTAAGACCTTTTTGGTGATTCCAAAATTCAAGATGCTGACTCTTCACCAGTTGCTTCCTGTGCTAAGCAAAGACGCCTGGTTGGCAACACTAAATTTGAAGGTAGCATTCCAGCATATCCCAATCAGGGAGTCTTGCAGAAGATACCTATGCTTCAAAGCAGGCTACACGCGCCATCAGTTCTCTGCACTGCCCTTTGGCTTATCTACTGCACCCAGGGTATTCACAAAGTGCCTAGCTCCAGTCATTGCATTTTGCAGGCAAAGAAGTATTCAAATATACCAATACTTGGATGATTGTTTAATTCAGGCAGAAAACCAGGACATACTTTTGAATCGTATGGCTTTTTTTTCTTTTTTCTTTTATACAGTGTGCGCTAACTTGTCTGGGGTACACCATAAACAAAAAGAAATCACACCTGGTACCCTGTCAACAAATTATATTCCTGGGAGCAAGCTTAAATACAACTTCCCAGATGGCTTTCCTCATGCCAGAGAAACAAATTCACTTGACAACCTACTTCAAACAAGTGGTCACAAAAACCCTGTTATCTGCAAGGCAAATACTACAAGCCTCGAGGTTCATGGCCTCCTGCATTCTTCTTATTCCATATGCAAGACTGCATATGAGGAAACTACAATGGTATCTAAAAAGCTTATGGTGTCAACATTCTCAGGATCTAGAAGCAATGATTCCTGTCATTCCTTGTCTACGCCTAGAGTTCCTTTGGTGGGCAGAGGCCTGCCACCAAAACAAGGGACTACCATTCATGCGACCCCCCTGCCGCCCAAACCCTAACAGACGCATCAGACTATGCATTGGGGGGGGGGGGGGCACACCTGGCAGGGAAGTGCATTCAAGGCAAATGGAACCCATTTCAAATGCACCTTCTCATCAATCATAAAGAAATGTTAGCTGTACAGAATGCTCTGACAGCCTTCAAGGATCACATTCTTCCAGGACAATTAATGGTAAAGACGGACAACACCACTGTTATGTGGTACATAAACAAGCAGGGGGGTACACATTCTTACCCCCTCTGCAGACTAGTCATGGCATTGTGGAACAACCTTGAGCTACCAAGTACATCTACAAGCTCAATTCCTGCCAGGAAAACTAAATGCACTGGCAGATGGACTAAGCAGAACTCTCATGGACCCACAGGAGTGGAAAGTGGTACCATGGATTTTCAACTTGTTGACAAGAAAATGAGGGAACCCAGCTATCAACCTTTTTGCCTCCCTCCCAGAACTATCAATTGGAAATATTTTGTGCAAGGACTCCCCTCAAACAAGCTTGGAAAGTGGATGTTGTGTCCTTAAGCTGGAAAAACCTATCAGTTTATGCCTTTCCTCCTCTGCCTCTGCTCTCCAAAGTACTACTAAATATGAAACAAGACCAACCAAGGATATTTTTGTTTGCACCAGCTTGGCTTCACCAACACTGGTACCCCCTCCTGCGCAGTGCGTCACTGTTGGCCCCATGACACTTGCCTCAGACTCCTACCCTGCTGTCTCAGCAGAATAACCAGATTATGCACCCTCTGCTCCAAACATTGAACTTAGCCTGGCTAATTACCTAAGCTCTCCTTTTCCATCCCTCAGTAAACCAGTGATGGATGTCATTCTAGAGGCAAGGAGGCCTAGTACTAGAAAATCTTATGCTGAGAAATGGAAAAGATTCTGTGCCTGGGACCAATCTCAAGGGATGAGCACAGCAGTGCCCAATTTACCTCAGATTTTACAATACTTAACTGAGATGCTTCATAAAGGCCTGTCTTTTTCCTCAAGAAATATTCATGCCTCAGCCATTTCAGCTCATTATAACACAGAACCTCCCGTCTTTTCTCTTCCACTGCTCAAGCAGTTCCTCAGAGGGGCCAAAAATTTAAGACCCCCTAGGATAGCTCCAACTCCAGCATGGGAGCTTAACTTTGTATCGGAGAAACTCACTCTTCCTCCTTTTGAGCCAGCTGCTACTGCAGATTTAAAAGCCCTTTCTTGGAAAACAGCTTCCCTTTTAGCCATCACTTCAAGAAGGGTATCTGAATTACGGGCCCTTATGGCAGTGGAGCCTTTCATCATCTTTCATGCGGACAGGGTCCCTCAGGACCAATCCTTCTTTCATGCCAAAGGTGGTATCTAGTGTGGCCTTTAATCAGTCCATCCATTTGCCTACCTTCTTTCCTAATCCACAGAACAAAGGGGAGTTGATAATGCACTCCTTAGATGTGCATAGGGGAAGGCTATTTCAAAGCGAACCATCTCTAAATGAATGGGTCATTGCATTCACTTCTGCTATAAGCACCATGGAAAACCTATCCCACAGGGGATCAGATCCCACTCAACCATGGCTGCATCTACCTCTACAGCCTTTCTCAGAGGCGTACCTACCAGGGACATGCTAGAATCTGCTACCTGGAGTTCTGTACATACTTTCGCCAAGCATTACCATTTGCCAATTTTCTCTAAATCCAGAGCTGGCTTTGCCACTGCAGTTTTGCAGGGCCTTGTAGCTGGTCCTAATGCTATCTAAAGTCCTCCTCCCATACTTAGCTTTGGGAATCTACCCAAATGTAATGACTGCAACAGTGAAACACAAAGAACATTGTACAGATGTCCTTCAAGAATGCAACTGCAGTCCTTACATATGGGTTGTCCTGCCTCAGGCAGCCCTCGGTCGGCCGGATTCCAAAGTCTGGGTCCGGCGTCGGCTGATGTCTCCTCCTCCCCGACGTCAGAGTGGCTGGGGTATAAAAGCATCAGCCGACGCCATCTTCCTCAGTCTTTCTTGCCGTGCGGTGCCCGAAGCAGAAGCAGTTCGCAAGTGCTGGTCGGTCAGCTCCTGTGTTTTACGTATCCGAAGTCATCAAAAAGCTAAGTACCCCATTTGGGAACCTTTTCTTGCCTCAGCCGATGTCAGAAAAATCTGAAAAAGTTAATAACCGTTTGTCTTGTGGTAAACAAATACCTCATAAGGACTTACATTCTTACTGCCTTCCCTGCCTTGGCCCAGACCACGACGTCCCGGCCTGTGCTTGCTTCTATAAGCGCACACTCAGGCGCCGGGCAGAGTTTGCTGAAGACTTTTTTGGCGAAAAATTCTCTTATACCATGCCGTCGGAACAACCGACGCCACATTTCCAAAAAACGGAAAGACCGGGACCGACATTCTCGGCCTGCGACTTCCACCGACACCGCACCAAAAACTACCGCGAGTGCATCGGTCTCTTCTGAGGCGGTTTTTCCACCGCTCCAGACCGACGACACCGCTTTACCAATCACTTCGGCCCCGGAGCCTACGCCGGTGCCGGTTGTTGATTTTCCTCCAGAAACCGAAGCCCAAGATTTGCCTGAGACCATACCGGTGGGCAAGGTTACTCCAGCACATGGGGTGGCTAGGCCCCCTATGTCTATGTCTATCAAGGCCTACACACGTGCTAAGGCTTCCAGCCAGGCTAAGTCTCATCCTCCTAAATCTTTGCCTCAGCCCACTACTGATAAACAAATCATGACTTTAGCTGCAGATCTAATTTCCTTAATCAGAGGCTCCCAGGCCCATCCTGACAGAGGTTCTCAGCCGCCTTCAGACAAAAGGCCCAGGGTTGAGCATACAGACACCCTTTCTTCTGATGAAGCCTCTGGTGATTCTTGATCACTCAGATTCCCAGGAAGAGTCCTTCCAGGCCTACGAGGATTCTGATGCGGAGGAATCTATTCCTTCTGCCTCTCCTCCTGAGGATATTTCTTTTGGGGAAATTCTCCACTCCATGAGAGAGCATTTTCAGTGGCAAGGCCAGGAATTCTCCGACTCCAGGAAACTGCTTCGTACCTTCCTTAAGCTTCCCCAAGACAGGCCTTTAGCTATCCCCCCGGTGTTAGATGTACTGGATGATGTTTACTCAGATTCGAGTGCTTCTCCTGATTCTCTCCCCCCTGCTCCTGTCAAGCCAGACAGATACTACAGGGTTCCTGAAACTCATAAACATTTCTTTAAGGCCCATTCTGTTGATCTAGAAACTATTTCCCAGGGGCCCAAAGGGGTGGCCACATCCACGGCCAAAAATCCTTTGCCCTCAGACAGGGAAGCTAGGTCCCTGGAGAGATGGGGCAAAAAAGTTTATACCTCAACCACTCTTGCCATGAGGGCCCTTAATTGCCTTTTTTATATGTTTCAGTATCAGGATTTCTTGATGGATGATTTGCAGAAAAAGTTAGCCTCTCCTGAGCCTTTAGATAGAAAGGCCTTGCAGGATTTGGTTCATAATACTCAGCAGGTTAGCAATCATTTTCTTCAGTGTGGTTATGATGCATTGGAAGCTTCATGTAGGGCAGCTATGACAGGGGCCGTCATACGTAGACATGCATGGTTGAAAGAACAGGCATTGCCAGATCATGTTACAGTAAAGCTTCTAGATGCACCTCTGGAAAAACACAAGCTATTTGGTGCTAATTCTCAGGATATGTTGAAATCAATTGAGGAAAAGGCTAAATCAGTGCAAACAGTCAAAGATTTCCTCCAGGTTCAGCCACCAAGGTTCAGCAGGAATTGGCCCTCTAAGAATTGGTCCTTTCCAGACACTGACAAGTTTCAAAGGGGAAAAAACAGGCGTGCCCGAGGGAGAGGGCAATACAGAGGCTCCTACAGGGGACGCCAATGGCAACTGACTAATCAGAGAGGTGGCGCAGGGACTTCTACTGCTCCACAGGGACAATCACAATGACTTGACTTTCACACTGCCAACCAAGGCTCAGAGAAGCACCTTTAGGCGGAAAATTATCCTTATTTTCAAAATATTGGCACATTTTAACAAAGGACAAATGGATTCTGGACATAATAGACCAAGGCTACAGGTTCCACTTCCATACTTTACCAACAAGACAAGGCATGCCCAACCTGCCGCAAAATCAAAGGGCAGAGGCATTAGTACAAGTTTCAATACTGATAAAAATCAGAGCAATAGAAAAGGTACCTCCTCAGGAACAAGGCCAGGGATTTTACTCAAGACTGTTCCTTGTTCCAAGAAAAGAAAAGCAATGGAGACCTACACTGGACTTGTCCGCTCTAAACACTTTTCTCATTGTACCAAAATTCAAAATGCTGACGCTCCAGCAACTCCTTCCCATGCTGGGCAAGGGGTCTTGGCTGGTTACTCTGGACCTCAAGGAGGCATACCTGCATGTCCCAATCAGACACTGTTGCAGAAGATACCTCAGATTTCTTGCAGGGTCAGAGCATTATCAATTCTCAGCATTGCCTTTTGACTTATCTACTGCACCCAGAGTATTCACGAAATGCCTGGCATCAGTAGTTGCACACTGCAGACTCCAGGGGATACAAATATACCCTTACCTGGACGACTGCCTTATACAAGCGGACAGCAAGCAAGCCTCGACAAAAAACTTGAATTATGTCATTCACTTACTACAGGCTTTGGGATACACAGTCAACTTACAAAAATCAAGACTACTGCCATCCCAGCAAATAATTTTTCTAGGAGCCAAACTAGACACAGAATCACAAATGGCTTACCTCACAGAAGAGAAGCAAGAACAATTACCACATTACTTCAAAAGCCTAGCAAAGCTCACCCAGATGACTGCAAGGAAAATCCTGCAGGCCCTGGGTTTCATGGCATCTTGCGTTCTACTGGTTCCACTGGCAAGATTACACTTGAGAAAATTACAATGGTACCTACAAAGTTTATGGACTCAACATAGCCACAACTTAGAAGCAATTATTCCACTCATCCCATGTCTACAAAGGGAATTTCTGTGGTGGGCCCAAGCAAGCCAGTTAAACAAAGGTATGCCTTTCATCAAACCTCAAACAAGCCAAACCATTACAACAGATGCCTCAGACCATGGATGGGGGGCGCACATGGAGGGCAGATGCATTCAAGGGCAATGGACCCCACAGGAAGTGCATCTTCACATCAATCAAAAAGAGATGTTAGCAGTAATTCATGCAATCGAGGCCTTCGGAAAATATCTTCAACAAGGGCATCTGCTAATAAAGACAGACAACACCACTGTTATGTGGTACATAAACAAACAGGGAGGTACTCATTGTTACCCCCTTTGCAGACTAACAATGACTCTTTGGGAAAAGTCCCTGAAACTGAACATACAGTTGCAATCCCAGTTTGTTCTGGGCAGGGACAATGTTCTGGCGGACAGTCTAAGCAGAAACATCCTGGACCCACACGAATGGATGTTGCATCCAGACATTTTTGCACAAATAACTCTTGCATGGGGGAGGCCGGACATAGATCTCTTTGCCTCCCACCTCAATCATCATCTGAAATAATTCTGCTCGAGGACGCACCATCCCCAAGCCTGGAGAATAGATGCTCTCTCCTTCAGCTGGAACTCTCTAACAATCTATGCATTCCCACCTCTACCATTAATGACCAAGGTGTTACTGAAGATCAAAGCAGAGCAACCCAAAGGCATCTTAATAGCTCCAGATTGGCCAAGACAGCACTGGTATCCATTACTAAGGAGCATAACTTGCACCAAGCCGTGGCCCCTGCCTCAATGGCCTCTACTCTTGACTCAGCCCAATTACAGGACGGTTCACCCCAACCTCCAAACTCTGCAGCTGACAGCTTGGAGGGTTCCTTGATTTCTCCCCATATCTCTCTCTCCAAGGAAGTTCAACAGATATTACTGGAAGCACGCAGACCTTCTACCAGAAAGACTTATTCAGCCAAATGGAAGAGATTCAACATCTGGAATACCAACAAGGAACAGGATGCATCAGTAATGAGCATCCTACAGATACTGGAATACTTGGCAGACATGCTGCATAATGGACTTTCCTATTCTTCCATAAAAATACACGCTTCAGCAATTTCAGCAAAATACAACACTGATCCACCTGTGTTTTCACATCCTTTGCTAAGACAATTTCTAAGAGGGATAAAGAATATCAAACCTCCCAGAAAACCACCAGTACCTGCATGGGACCTCAACTTCGTGTTAGAGAAACGAACTCTTCCTCCTTTTGAACCAGCAGCATCTTCAGAATTGCAATTTCTTTCCTGGAAAACAGTTTTCCTGTTGGCAATTACCTCAGCAAGAAGAGTTTCGGAGATACAGGCCCTCATGGCAGTACCTCTATTTCTCATTTTCCATCAGGACAGGGTTTCTTTAAGAACCAATCCTTCTTTTATGCTAAAAGTGATATCCAGGGTGTCTCTAAATCAAGCAATTAACCTGCCTACTTTCTTCCCCAATCCTCAAAATAAAGGGGAAAGGCTGCTGCACACTTTGGACATACACGGACAACTACGCTACTACTTGGACAGAACAAAGGCCAACAGAAAGTCAGACCAACTTTTTGTAGCATACGCTCCTGCAGTGCAAGGAAAGACAATTTCCAAACAAACAATTTCAAAATGGATTGGACATTGCATCAGATTCTGTTATTCTTTTCATGGAAAGGGTGTGCCAGCCAATATCAGGCCACACTCCACCAGAGCTACAGCCACCTCCACAGCCTTCCTAAGAGGGGTGGCTACAAAGGACATTCTAGAAGCTGCTACATGGAGCTCCATGCATACATTTTCCAAGCACTACAACCTGCCTTTATATTCCGGATCCCGAGCAGGCTTTGCTTCAGCAGTCCTGCAGGGCATTTTAGCTACACCATCCTTATCTTAGAGCCTACCACCCCCAGCTTGGCTATGGTATTCAACCTATATGTAAGGACTGCAGTTGCATTCTTGAAGGACATAGTACAGTTTTGTACCTACCATAAATGTAGATGTCCGATAGATATGCAACTGCAGTCAGGTTTTCCCTCCCTCCTACCCCTCTGTGTATTGGGTCCACTTCCCTCCTTTTTATACTTAGCTGGGGATATCTGTTATGGTGTATCTGTTTATTGCTATTGTGTATCTCTGGACTTTTTTATCCAGTTCTAAATTTAGCCTTCCTTGGAGGGCACCTGGCATCTGGGGCAAGAAACACTGAGGAAGATGGCGTCGGCTGATGCTTTTATACCCCAGCCGCTCTGACGTCGGGGAGGAGGCGACATCAGCCGACGCCGGACCCAGACTTTGGAATCCGGCCGACCGAGGGCTGCCTGAGGCAGGACAACCCATATGTAAGGACTGCAGTTGCATATCTATCGGACATCTACATTTATGGTAGGTACAAAACTGTACTTTGTGTACAGTTACCATAAATGTAGATGTTTGAGTGTATTCACTGTTGCAGTCCTGGTTACCCTCCCTCCATCCCCCAGACTTTGTTTGGCTATATCTCTTCTCTCCTTTTCAATGCTTAAAAGCTTTTTGGTGTATTTGCTTTTTTGTTTGAGGCATAACCTTATATATTTATAGATTTAATTGCTTCCTGTTATTGGGTCACCTGACATCTGGTGCAAGAAAAACTGATGTAATGACGTCAGATGCATGTTTTATACCCCTGATGAACTGACGTCATGGAAGAAGAGACGGCAACCGACGTAGGACCCAAGACTTTGTTAATCAGGCTGACTGAGGGCTACTTGCAACTAGATAACCCACATGTATTGATTGCAACAGTGAATACACTCTAACATCTACATTTATGGTAAGTGTACACAACTACTTTCTCTATCTCCATATTCCGAAATGGCTTTGGTAAGCCATCCGACTACCGATACTCCGTAAGGATAAAGACAGTCCACATAGGTCCAACGCTGCCGACGACACTTCAGTTAAGCTAGTCGCCAGTCTGCCAGTACTCAGGTGCTTTCGCAGCCCCTGATGCCCGCTTCAGTGGACTTGCAGGCCTCTACTGAGACCCGTTCGGAGTCCGGTATGCCACGAGACTCTTCTTTGATTATAGAACCTGCAGATGTCTCTACCTTGGATGGGGCTGGAGCTGCTGAGCAGGCACCGGCTTCTGAGGAAGTACTTCACATTACTGATGTTCGATACTAACCGACGACTTTTCACGTCTTCAGTTCTGTCTAAATCAACCAAGTTTCTAAGACCAAGAGTACTCACTACGCCTAGAAAACTGAAGACCCAAGCGCATGCACCTGCTCCTTTGCCACAACATCAGTTGCTTAAAATGGCAGAAGACCTTATTATGCTGCTTAGTGGAAGCCAGCCTTCCCCTGCTAAGAGGGAAGGAGACCAGTCCCCAGCATCCTCAACAGACCAAGAGTCTGATGAATCTGAGGCATCTGATTATGAAGACATGGCTTTATCTGCTTATGAAGATTCAGATGCAGAGAAATCCATTCCCTCTGCCCCTACTCCAGAGGACTTTTATTTTGATGAAACCCTGCATACTTTAAGAGAGCATTTCCATTGGGAATGCCAAGACTGTCCTCAATCCAAAAAGAGACTCGGAGAATTTCTAGATTTGCCACAACATATGCCTTTAGCAATACCCCCAGTCCTGGATGTTGTGGATGATGTCTTTATGGAATCCAGTTTAACTCCTGATACTTTACCGCCTTCTCCTAGGAAACCAGACAGGTACTACAGAGTACCTGACTCTCACAAATTCCTTTTCAAAAATCCTACTGCTGACCCAGAGGTCATCTCCCAGGGACCTAAAGGTATCAAAGCAACTACAGCTAAAGAATTCCACACCTTCGGACAAGGATTCCAGAGCTTTGGACAGATGGGGTAAGAAAGTATATACCTCTGCAACTCTCTCCTTTAGGGCTTCAAGTTGTCAATTTCACATGCTGAAGTACCAACAACGTGTTATGGAACTTAAGCAAAATATAGCTTCCTTTACAAACTGTGCAGAAAATAAAAAATTGCAAGAGCTTATGCATTCTGCAAGCATACATTGCAGGGTGGCTTTGAAGCCCTAGAAGCATCTCACAGGGCAGCAGCCACTGGTTCTGTACTGAGAAGGCATGCCTGGCTTAAGGAGCAGACCTTGCCAGACCATGTCAAATCAAAGTTAAAAGGACAATCTGTTTGGCACAAAAGCAGAAGAGGTTCTTAAAAAGATGGAAGAAAAAGCTAAATCTATGCATACAGTCAAATAATTTTTGCAAGTACAGCCTCTTTGATTCAGTAGGCATTGCCTATCGAAACATTGGTCCTTTCCTGCCCTCTCAAGGTTATCTCAAACTAGATCCAGGGGCAACTGTCCCCCCTGACTACAGTCTCAGGGTATGCAGAGATCTAAGCAATGGAGTGCCTCCACCTCTAAAGCAGGGAGTGCTAAGCCCCACTGTACAGAAATAATTCCCAATGACTTCTCTATTGCACTCCCCACCTCTGCCCAACTGCTTGTACCCCTAGGAGGAAAACTTGCCCTTCATGCAAAAGCTGGATTTCCATCACCAAAGACTGATGAGTCCTCAACATTGTATCCCAGGGGTGTAAATTCTAATGTTAAGTTGTCAATCTCGCCTTAATTCTTGCTGGATGGGTTCAGAGCCAATCCTTGGCTCCGACTCGGCCACTTACTAAAGCTCGAGAGCTTATTTTACCGGCTCAAGGCAACCCTATATCCCATAATGCTAGGTGATAACTCCCCAGATCTCGTTTGCCGCTTTCACTTGAGGTGCGTATTTTTACCGGCTGCTGGTAAGTCTTTTGAATACTAGTTTTTGGTCACCCCTTTTTTCCCCTTATATCCTCCCCCTCCACTCTTAGGTTAGGCCTTAAGCCTGCCCCTTTCCTTATTATTTCTTAGGGGTCCTGTGGAGTGTTTGGGTGTGTCAGTATCCCACCTAATATTTTTATTGTTTTTTGAGTGGTGTGTGTGTGTGTGTGTGTGTGTGTGTGTGTGTGTGTGTGTGTTTCATTTTCCTTTTGTGCTCCCTCGACACTTATGTCGAAGGAAACTAAGGTCTCAGGCTTTAAGAAGTGTGACTCGTGCCGTCAGAAAATGTCTGACAGACGGTCACACTTTTTGTGTTTACTGCCTGGAACCCCTGCACCTGCAGGACTCTTGTTCTGTGTGTCATGCGTTCAGTCCAAGAGTCCTGCAGGAGCACAGGAACAAACTAATATTGAGGGGCTTGTTAAAGCCTGAGGGCTCCCTGACTAAGTCTGCGTCGGGGAGGCCTTCGAAACCAGCAAAACCGTCGGCTCCGAGTACTAAGCCTTCGGCTGCTGGCTCTTTGTCTGTGCCTAGATCGGCTCCGGCTGGAGCCGATCCCTTTGAGACACAGATTCCTGTCTCGGCCCCACTTGGTGCCGATACCTCTGAGTCCATGCATTCACGGTCGGCTCCGGCTGCAGCCGCTGTGTCTTCAGCTCCTTTGGCTCCATCCATATCTAAGAAGAGGTCAAGATCCCCTTCGTTGGAGTCCATCCATTTGGCTCCGAGATCCCCCCTGCTCTCGGAGCGGAGCCATCGGAGCCAATCTTCTCGGTCGTCCAGGCTTTCAGACCACAACCTTGAGAGAGTGGTAAGCAGGCTGTTAGTCTCAGGCATTGGCCCAAATGATCTGTAGCCTGTCTCATCAGATGGTAGCTGTTACGACTCCACCTATTTTTCCTCCTTCGACTCTCCCTCAGAGTTCAGAGCCGGAGCTCCTCGGAGCCGTGACTGTTGTGGCGTCGGAGCCGATACCCCCCCCTTCGGCTCCTTCGTCTTCTGCTCCGATCTCCTCCTTGATGCCTTCATTGGAGGGATCCGGGCGCCTGGTCTCTCTCGTCTGCTCCGAGGGGGTGACTGGCATTGGACCATTGTCTGACCCCGTTCTCTCTCTCAGAGCGTCGGCGCTGGTGAGCTCGGCCCCGACATCGGCCTCGGAGCCTTCCCTGTCTGTGCGGCCTGGGGTTCTGGCCTTTCTGATAGGGGAGCCTTCGAGGTGATGAGGAGTGTACTAGCCCCAGGGCATAGTCAACGGTCAGCTCCTCCCACTACAGTGCCTGCTGATGTCTCTTCCCACTCTCTTGCTCCCAGACCCAGAGATCCAATGCCTCAGGTTTCCCCACTGGGAATAGCTTCCTCTTCCGAGGCTTCTCCTGATCTGTCAGCGGAGCCTCGGAATTCATAGTGTTAGAGCAGGTAAACATCAACCCCAGAGGGGGTGACTGGGAGACATCATTAGAGTTTAAAGAACTGCTTTGGCAGATAAAATTAGATGCAGCTAAATCACCAGGTCTTAATGGAGCTATCAGTATTGGCAGCTTGTTAAAAATCAGAAGAGCGAAGCTATAGAATAATAATAATAACAATAAAAATGTGAATTAATAAAGAATAGATATAACCTAGCTCCCTGGCCATAAAAGAGTTAGGCAGCAGATGGCTGACTAAGAAGTAAATGAACATAGACTGGATATAGTACAACGATAAAATTGTGACAAGTACTATTGTCTATTTTTTCACAGATATGGTGGATAGAATAGAGACTATATATTTTTATACATATATTTTTTAACAGCAGCAGATTTTCAGCATAAGTAACTTTTAGAGTTTGAATAGGGCACACTAGATCCAAGTAATACGTTGGAATAGTAAGAACGGGGTACCGTAGTTACTGAAATATGAAGTGTTTATACATATTTTCTTCATATGTTGATCAATGGTTAACGGAGTGACTAAGAGGTTCAGTGCCATCAAATATGTTTTCATCATAAGGCTCTGTACATACATTGTTTATGCATGTTTTTAAAATATACAGTTTTAAAATACGTATTTTTTAATGGCAACTATGGTTTAAACATTTAATGTTTAATTAGAGCTATGCATTTAATATTAAAATGAATAAAAGATGGTGTATTATAAAAAGCACAATAAGAACTAACACCATCAGCTTGTGTTAGGGTAAAAAGGATTCTATCTTTTTAAATGCAGTGCAATAAATGATTAATTGAAGACTAATTAAACAATTAAGTATGGCAGGAATAGTATAAAAGAACCTGCCTAATAATGCAGTAAATGTCTTGAAAAAGCCTGGGAGGGCCCGGGTGAAAGCGCTTGACGAGATATTTTGGATTTATTCTATGTGTTTTTAACGCTTTTACTGGTGAAGCTGACAATAAAAGTTTTGTTCCTGCACTTTGGTTTGGCACCTTGGTATTCTGCTTTTTTCGAATTTTACCAGTTGGTGTTGTTCCTGCAAAGGAGTTTTTGTTCGGTGGTCCTCCCACTACAGTGCCTGCTGATGTCTCTTCCCACTCTCTTGCTCCCAGACCCAGAGATCCAATGCCTCAGGTTTCCCCACTGGGAATAGCTTCCTCTTCCGAGGCTTCTCCTGATCTGTCAGCGGAGCCTCCGCGTAAGAGGACATGTAAGAGGAAGCATGTGGACTCCCCTGAGTCCATTACATCTGACACCGACTTGGATGAGTCGGAGGGATCCCCAAAGTCCCACTCTGAGGATGTCTCCTTCTCAGACATCCTAGAAATCCTAAAGCAGAGGGGGAACTGGTCTTCCCTTAATCCTTCCGAGGACGAGTCGGTATACCTGGAGGCGTTTGGTTCTCGACCCTCCACCTCCTGGGTGTCTCCGCCTTTCGACCCACTTATGGAAGTAGTGGCTTGGAAGGCGTGGTCGGCCCCGGATTCGGTGGAACCCACCCCTCGGAGGCCATCTAAATTCATCACAGCACCAGTTGACAAACAATTCTTAACAAAAGGTGTACCGGCAGATGCCATGGTGGTGGCGCAGCCACCAAGAAGGAACTAGCTGATCCTTCAGTACCTATCCATCCTCCTAATAAGGATTCTAGGACCATGGATAGGTACGGTAAGCGGATGTTTTCTTCAGCGACCTTTGCCATGCTGTCGCTGAATTACTTGTGTCACTTCACCCGCCTTCAGAGAGATATTCTCAAAGAGTTGGGAGAAGTCTTACAGGATCAGTCTGCTGCTGGGTCCCAGGATAAAATCAACTCGCAGCTTGGAACCCTAAACTCGATTGTTAACTCCTCCATGCGTCTAATTTCATATGCAGCCGATGGAGCGAGTAGGGCTGCGGGCACAGGAGTGGCCTTAAGGCGTCACTCCTGGATGCGGCTGTGTAATTTTGCAGACCCTTTCAAGGCATCCTTCACAAATTCCCCGTTTGATGGTTCGGCTTTGTTCGGACCTCTAGTGAAAGACACCTTGACCAGATGCGAACAAGATGGCAAGACTCTTTCTGCCGTAGGAGTCCGTTTCTCCACCCCTTCAAGACCATACCCTAAGGGTCAGAAGGGTGGGAAAATGTGGTTCCGCTAATCTCAAGGAGTCACGCCTGACGCAAGAGGTCAGTTTACCCCCAGAGGCAGAGGGGGTAACAACAACAGACACCGCCCTAGGGGCAGAGGGGGTCCTCAGAACCAGGGTAGCAGGGAGCCTCTCTCTGACACACCCTTCCAGCAGCCCTGAGATGTTGCCCGATTGTCCACCTTCGGAGGCAGTCGGGGGAAAATTGTCGCTGTACCCAAAAGCCTGGCTTTCCCTTACTCAAGACAAATGGGTACAGTCGATCATATCTGAGGGTTACAAAATTCCCTTTATCCAAACCCCAATTCAGCAAAAGGGAACCCTTCCCAGACGTTCCACCTGGTCTAAGGGAACTAGCAGTACCAGAGATATCAAAACTGCTAGCAAAAAGAGCCAGCCAGCCAGTCCCAGCAGACCAGCTAGGATCCGAAATCTGCTCAAGGTTCTTTTTGGTACCGAAAAAGACAGGATACTGGAGACCAATATTAGATCTCAGCAAACTAAACAAGTTTGTAAAGAGAACAACATTCCGGATGGTCACGCTACAGTCCATTCTACCCTTTCTGGGCAAGGACAATTGGATGTGCTCCGTGGACCTTCAGGATGCGTACTATAACATCAGAATTCACAGGCGCTCCAGAAGGTTTCTCCGCTTTCGTCTGGGGGCCAGTCACTACCAAGTCTGAGCCCTGCCCTTTGGTCTCACTACAGCCCCCAGAGTGTTCACCAAATGTATGGCAGCGGTTACAGCTCACCTGAGACGGCAAGGATTCCAGATGTTTCCATATCTAGACGACTGGCTCCTCACTGCCACCACCAGGCATCAATTTCTCCAAGCCAGAGCTTACACCATTCACATTTGCAGAGGGCTAGGAATCTCTATAAATTTTGAAAAGTCTGCCTTGTTGCCTTGTCAGTCTATTACCTTTATAGGCGCCAACTTGGACACCGTACAACTTTTAGCAAAGTTAACGGATCAAAGGGTCGTAGATATTCAAAACCATGTCCATGTTCTTCTTCAGAGCGACAAAATTCAGGCCAGGTATGTCCTGAAAGTATTGGGTCTTATGGCGGCCGCCATAACACTTCTTCCTCTTGCACGTTTTTACATGCGTCTTCTACAGTGGATGCTTTTCGCCCAGTGGTCTTTTCAGCAACTCCCTCTGCACCACAAGATCATGATAACTCCAGCTTGCAAAAGTCATCTGTCCTGGTGGATATTGTCTCCTCAAGTCCATCAAGGCAGACCCTTTGTTCCTCCTCCCCCGGTTGCCACAGTTACATCGGACGCCTCCCTGATCGGGTGGGGTGGGGGGCATTTTCAGGGCAGGATGGTCCATGGCACTTGGCAACCTTTCGAATGCCACCTGCACATAAATGTCCTAGAGATGAGAGCAGTGCTTTTAACGTTGCAAGCCCTCCACGACTCTCTTCCCTTGGGATCTATTGCAATCCAAACGGACAATATGTCCGTAGTGTGGTATATCAACAAGCAAGGCGGAACCAAGTCCTATCCCCTGTGCAGAGAGGCACTCAGACTTTGGCAATGGGCAATCTCCTCTCAGCGGTTTCTGATAGCAACGCATATCCCCGGGAAGTCCAACATCATAGCGGAGAGGTTGAGCAGAGCTATACTCATGCCACACGAGTGGTCTCTCAAACAATCTGTGGCGGAAGAGATTTTTCAGAAGTGGTGCCTTCCTTGCTGCAATCTTTTTGCTACACCCCAAAACAGCAAATGCCCCGACTTCTTCACCCTCTTCCCCCTTTCAGGCCATCCCCTCAGAGACACTCTAGTCCAAGATTGGCCTCGGGGACTTTTCTATGCCTTTCCACCCTTTCCTCTAATCCCACAAGTAATTCAGAAAGCAACCGCCTTGAGAGCCAAGTTGATTCTCATTGCCCCTTATTGGCCTTGACAGATATGGTTTCCGTTCCTACATCGTTATCTTTTGGTACAGCCTTGGTATCTGGACCCAGCTCCAGATCTGTTGACCCATCAGTCGGGGCAGCTGCACCAATCCCTACATTCTCTCAACCTCACTGCTTGGTTGCTCCACTTCTGTCTTTAGCCAGGCTTCCTATGATTTCTAATCCCGTCTGGGATATCATAGTAGCTTCCCTTAAATCTTCCACCAGAAGGATTTACACTAGTAAATGGAAACGTTTCTCCTTCTGGGCAAAGGCAAGGAATATAGATCCCTTTACTGCCCCTTTCATTCGGTCTTAGACTTCCTAGCCGAAATTTTTCATTCAGGGTCTTTCGCCTCTACAGTAAAAGTTCAGTTGGCAGCCATATCGAATTTTCATATAGGCTTATCGGACCACAACATCATGTCCCATAAGCTTTGCAGAGCTTTCCTTAAAGGTGTATTTTTACTTAAGCCTCCGATCAAAGACCCTCCACCTCAGTGGAATGTTAATTTAGTCTTAACATCCTTGATTCTTCCCCCCCTTGAACTTGCGGTCTCCTGTCCGTTGAAATTTCTTTCCTGGAAGACACACTTCCTAGTTGCCATTACTTCTGCTAGAAGAGTATCTGAGCTTCACGCCCTCTGCATTCGTCCTCCCTACTTAATCTTTCATAAAGACAGGGTTTCTCTAAGGACTAATTTATCCTTCTTACCCAAGGTGGCTTCGCAGACAAATTTAAATCAATCAATTGATCTCTCAGTTTTTTTCCCAAACTATACTAATAGAGCAGAGCAAAAGCTACATTATCTAGATGTTCACCACCAGCTCCGATACTATTTCGATAGAACCAAACAAAACAGGAAGTCTGAACAGCTGTTTTTATTGTATGCAGAAAATAAGAAAGGTTTTCCTGTCTCTAAGGTAACCGTATCTAGGTGGCTGTCTTCTGTGATTACATCTATCTATCAACTCAGAGGCAGAGAATTAACTTCTAAGCCAAAAGCCCATTCAACTAGAGCACTAGCTACATCTACAGCTTTTCAAGCTAGACTACCAATAGACACTATCTGTGCGGCAGCCACATGGGCCTCTCCTCATACCTTTGTTTCGCATTACAAATTAGACATGGCCTCCAGGGACAGAGCAAAATTTGGTTCCACCGTTCTCAAGAGTCTGTTCCAATGAGCCACCCAGGACGAAGGTGCTAGGGACGTGGTCCCATCCAGCAAGAATGAAGGTGAGATTGACAACTTAACATTGAGAAGTTATGTACCTAACATAACGTTCCATGTTAGTTGTCTTCTCTCGCCTTCTTTCTTGTGTCCCACCCATCATCCCCCTAGCCTGGACAGACCAAGAATATCTTCCCTTCTTTGAAGGGTCCTTATATTCCCTTGTTTCACCATCTAGGTGTCCTAGGATATCTATAGTGTAGATAACGATCTTTGTGAGTTTTTATCCCTCTTCCTTTCCAGTTGGAGGATTTTGTTTTATTGGCCTATGCTAAGTTTTTCAGCTTCCAAACGAGATCTGGGGAATTATCGCCTAGCATTATGGGATATAGGGTTGCTTCGAGCCGGTAAAATAAGCTCTCGAGCTTTAGTAAGTGGCCGAGTCGGAGCCAAGGATCGGCTCTGAACCCATCCAGCAAGAAAGAAGGCGAGAGAAGACAACTAACATGGAACATTATGGTAGGTACATATCTTCTCATTTCCATTCACTGCCAACCCCAACAGGGTTCCCAGACCTCCCTCCCAACCAATGTGCAGGGGTGCAAAATGAAATTCTATCCCTGCTATCTCTAAGGGTGATTCAACCTGTTCCTGCGGAACAGATAGGTCAAGGATTCTATTCCAGACTTTTCCTTGTACCCAGAAAGGAGGCCAATTGATGCCTAATCCTAAATCTTTCAATTCTCAACAACTTCCTGGTGGTACCAAAATTCAAAATGCTCACCATGCAGCAGCTTCTACCTATGCTAGCCAAAGATGCCTGGTTAGCCTCCCTAGACTTAAAAGAAGCCTATCTGCATATCCCTATAGGGGAGTCATGCAGGAAATAACTACGCTTCAGGGCAGGATCTATGCATCATCAGTTCTCTGCACTTCCGTTTGGCTTATCCATTGCTCCCAGAGTATTCACAAAATGCCTGTCCCCAGTCATTGCTTATTGCAGGCAGAGAAATATTCAAATTTACTCGTACTTGGAAGACTGCCTGATTCAGGCAGACAGTCAGGAATTGCTGTTGCAGCACTTGACATTTGTTAAAAACCTTCTAACCTCCCTGGGGTACACCATGAACGCAAAGAAATGAAAATGAGTCTCCAGTCAAAAGATTGTATTCCTGGCAGCAAGCTTGGACACAGCATCCCAGATGGCATACCTCATTCCAGAAAACAAACCTATCTGACAGACTATTTTATTGTAATGGCCACCAGAACCCAGCTATCAGCAAGGAAAATCCTGCAGGCCCTAGGGTTCATGACCTCATGCATCCTACTAATTCCATATGCCAGACTGCATATGAGGAAACTTTAATGGTTCTTAAAAAGTCTTAGGTGCCAACATTCTCAGGACCCGGAAACAGTCATTCCTATCATACCCTGTCTAAGGGCAGAGTTTCTTTGGTGGGCAGCAGCATGCAACCACAACAAGGGACGGCCCTTTACTCAACCCCATGCCATCCAGACCCTAACCACAGACGCATCACATTATGCCTGGGGGTGGGGGGGGTACACATAGATAGCAAGTGCATTCAGGGCCACTGAAACCTAAGTCAGATTCATCTGTTCATCAACCAAAAAGAGATGCTAGCCGTGCAGCACGTTCTGACAGCTTTCAGATCCCTACTCTCCCCAGGACACCTGTTGTTAAAAACAAACACCTCAGTGATGTGGTACATCAACAAGCAGGGGGCACCCACTCTGCAGGCTAGCCATGGCCCTGTGGAACATGGCTTTAGACATGCAGGGTGATCTGCAAGCTCAATTCCTGCCAGGCAAACAAAACTCACTGGCAGACAACTTGAGCAGAAATCTCCTAGACCCACACGAGTGGCAATTAGAGCCTAGCACCTTCAACCTTCTGATTCGGAAATAGGGGACCCTAGAGGTGGATCTCTTTGCCTCAACCTGCAATAACCAGCTCAGCAAATTCTGCAGCAGGACACCTCACAGCAGGTCCTGGAAAGTGGATGCCTTATCCTTCCAGTGGGTAAACCTCTCAATCTATGCCTTTCACCCTTTGCCCCTTCTCCCAAGAGTATTGCTCAAGGTAAGACCGAACAGACCCAGGGAAATTCTGATTGCCCTGGTCTGGCCACGCTAGCACTGGTACCCACTCTTGCGCAGCCTGTCACTGGTGCCACCCTGGCACTTGCACCAGAACCCAACCCTGCTCTCTCAGCGGGGGGGGGGGGGGGCAGATCTTGCATCCACAACTCCAAACCCTAAATCTTGCAGCCTGGCTTATTCCTTGAAATCTCCCCCAGTGACCAGCTTAAGCATGCAGGTGCTGGACATCATTCTTGAGTCCAGAAGATCCAGTACAAGGAAATCCTATGCTGATAAGTGGAAAAGGTACTGCTCTGGATTCAGTCTAAAGGAGAGGACAACGCTGCCCTCCCTGCCTCTAATCCTGGATTACTTAGCAGATGTACTCCACAGAGGCCTATCCTTCTCCTCCATTAATATCCTTGCCTCTGCTATTTCGGCTCATTACAACACTGAGCCGCCTCTCTGCTCTCACTGTCTTATGAAACAGTTCCTGAGAGGGGCAAACGACTTAAGGTCACCAAGGAGAGCACCCACCCCTGCTTGGGACATTAACTTTGTACTGGAAAAGTTTACGCTTACCCCCCCCCCCCTCCCCCTTTGAGCCTGCAGCGTCAGCAGAGTTAAAAATCTTCTCTTTGAAAACAACCTTACTTCTGGCCATCACTTCAGCTGGAAGAGTGCCTGAGCTACAAGCACTTATGGCTGTGGAACCCTTCATTATTTTCCATGCTGGCAGGGTTTCCCTCAAGACTAACCCTTCCTTTATGCCTAAAGGGGTGTCCAGTGTGGCTCTCAACCAATCTATCCATTTGCCAACCTTTTTCCCCAACCATCAAATAAAGGGGAAAGGATCCTACCTTCCTTGGATGTGCACAGACCGCTCAGATTCTACCTGGATAGGACTAAACCTTTTAGGAGATATAACAAGATGTTCTTCGTGTTTCACTGTTGCAGTCATTACATTTGGGTTATCTGCTTGCAGTAGCCCTCGGTTGGCCTGATTAACAAAGTCTTGGGTTCTGCGTCTGTTGCAGTCCCTCCTTCCGTGACGCCAGGTTATCAAGGGTATAAAACATGCAGCCCGACTCCATTACATCAGTCTTTCTTGCCGTGCGGTGCCCGAAGCAGAAACAGTTTGCAAGTGCCGGTCGGCTGACTTCTGAAATTTTCGTTTTCGAGTTTCAGAACCCAAGTCTTCAACTAAAAGCTAAGTACCCCATTCAGGAAACTTTTTCTTGCTCTAAACCGATGTTAGTAAAAGTAAATAATTGCATTACTTGTGTAAAGCTAGTACCTCATAAAGTTTTTCATTCATACTGTATTCCTTGCCTAACCCGCGGTAGTGGTGCTGTGGTAGCATTGTCACCTCACAGCAAGACGTCACATTCGATTCTCAGCTAGAGCGTCTTCTGTTTGGAGGCATGCGTGAATGGGCATGCCTTCGATGAAGGTTGTGTGTCAGGGCTGGAACTCGGCACGTAAAAATCCACTACCAAACATTAGTGGACCGGAGTTCTGCTGTGGCGACCCCTAACCGGGATAAGCCGGAAAGCGCAACTGTATTCCTTGCCTAGACCCTGACCACGACGTACCTCGCTGTTGCTTTTGTGCCTTATTTAAACCACGAACTAGCCGTTGTAGGTATATTTACGTTTCTAAATATTTTGGTTCTCTGTTCAATTATCCCGATATGTCTTCGGTAAGCCATCCGATTACCGACATTCCGAAAAAATGCAGAGACAGAGACAGGCCGCAGAGGTCCAAAGCTGCCGACGACGCTTCTCCTAAGCCAATTCGTCGGTACTTAGTGAGGCGCTTTCACAGCCCCTGATACCCGCTACTTCAGATTCGCAGTCCTCTATTCAGACCCATTCAGAGTCCGGTATACCGCGAGATGCTTCAACTGTGGAACCTGCGTATGTCTCTACCTTGGATGGGTCCGGAGCCGCTGTGCAGGCACTGGCATCTGAGGGTGTATTCAGGCCTACGGACTTGCTTATTAAACCAACACCATCTTCTTCTTCAAGGCCTAAAACTTGAACCATGCCTAGGAAACTGACACCCAGACCACACGTGATCAGGCCTCTATGCCAAATGATAAGATTGGCTGAAACCTTATTACTTTCATCAGGGGAAGCCAACCTTCCCCCTCTAAGAGACCTAGGACTGCGTTTGCTTATAATACTTCTGACCAGGATTCTGAATTTTCTGTTTTCTTCTGATGACCAGGATTTACCCTTATCTGCCTGTGAGGATTCTGATGCTGAGGACTCTATTCCCTCTGCATCCCTCCTGGAGGATTTTTCTTTTGGTGAGACCTTGCATACCCTCAGGGAGCATTTTCATTGAAAAAGTCAGGATTTCTCTGATTCTAAATAGAGGTGTGGGGATTTCTTACTCCTGCCCCAGCACAGGCCTTTAGCCATACCTCCTGTACTAAACATTGTTGATGATGCCTTTTCCGAATGTAGCTTTGCCCCCTGATTCCTTATCTCCTGCTCCCAGAAAGCCTGATAGATATTATAGGGTCCCTAACTCTCATAAGTTCCTTTTTAAAAATCCTACTGCGGATCCTGAGACCATTTCACAGGGACCCAAGGGCATTAAAGCTTCTACTGCTAAAAATCCTACCCCCTCTGATAGAGACTCCAGGGTGCTGTATAGATGGGGTAAGAAGGTATACACTTCTGCAACCTTCGCCATTAGGGCCTTAAACTGCCACTGTCATAGGTTAATGTATCAGCAGCTTATTATTGGATTACTTAAACCGAAAATGATGTTGATTCCTGATTGTGCTGAAAATAAGGATTTACAGGATTTGCTGCATTCAGCTGAACAATTTGGAAAACATACTCTGCAATGTGGTTTTGATTCACTAGATGCATCTTGCAGGGCTGCTGTAACTGAGTCTGTACTTTGAAGGCATGCTTGGCTTAAGGAGCAATCCTTGCCAGATCATGTTAAAGCGAAATTACTGGATGCTCCCTTAAACCAGGACCGCCTGTTTGGCAACAAGGCAGAAGCTGTTCTTAAAAAGATGGAGGAAAAAGCTTAATCTATGCAAAGTGTTAAATATTTTTTACAAGTACAACCTCCAAAGTTTAGTAGGCATTAGCCTGCCAAGAACTGGGCCTTTCCTGCCTCTTCCAGACCTTCAGTCCAAACCCAGATCCAGCAGAGCTCCCAGGCTTCAGTCCCAGGATACGCACAGGACTAAGCAGTGGGGGGATTCCACTTCCAAATCGGGGGTAGTAAAACTCTCCTCTATGGTAAACTGTCCCAATGACATATTTTTAAAACTGCCAAGAACTTCTCAACTGACTGCCCCTTGGGGGGAAAGACTGCTCTTCATGCAAAGAACTGGGTACTCATTATCCAGGACAAATGGGTTTTAAATATAGTGTCCCAGAGATACAGATTTCACTTCCACATGTTACCAACACCAAGTGGGTGGCCAGATCTACCCCCATATCAGTGGGCAGAGGCTCAAAAGCAAGTACGTTCTCTTTTAAGCATGGGGGGCTATTCAGTTGGTACCAGAAGAGGAAAAGGGACAAGGTTTCTACTCAAGACTTCTCCTGGTACCCAGAAAAGACAATTCATGGCGTCCTGTCCTGGACCTGTCAACTCTAAACACCTTCTTGGTGATTCCAAC
Source organism: Protopterus annectens (assembly GCF_019279795.1). NCBI lineage: Eukaryota > Metazoa > Chordata > Ceratodontiformes > Protopteridae > Protopterus > Protopterus annectens. The sequence goes on along the minus strand of NC_056729.1, from coordinate 271,723,440 downwards.
GTGCAAGATGCTGACTCTTTACCCAGTTGCTCCCTATGCTAGGCAAAGATGCCTGGTTGGCAACATTAGATTTAAAGGAAGCATACCTGCACATCCCAATCAGGGAATCTTGCAGAAGATACCTACGCTTCAAAGCAGGCTACATGCATTATCAGTTCTCTGCACTGCTTTTTGGTTTATCTGCTGCGCCCAGGGTATTCACAAAGTGCCTAGCTTCAGTCATTGCATTTTACAGGCAAAGAAATATTCAGATATACCCATGCCTGGATGATTGTCTAATTCAGGCAGAAATCCAGGACATACTTTTGAATCATCTGGCTTTTGTTCAAAGGGTGCTAACTTGTCTGAGGTACACCATAAACGAAAAGAAATTACACCTGGTACCCTGTCAACAAATTATATTCCTGGGAGCAAGCTTGAATACAACTTCCCAGATTGCTTTCCTTACGCTAGAGTAACAAATTCATTTGACAACCTACTTCAAACAACATTGTCCACAATGAGGCACGGAATGTCTCTGGGAAGTAGTACTTTCTGTTTCTCCTCGGTACACAAGGTACCTCTCCACTTCCACTGATGTGCCAGTTTGACTATCGGCAGCTGACTTGCAAAGATACTGTTAGCGCCCTACCTTTACATTTATCTCTGAGCTTGTACTTGCAACACCAATACTTTTTGTTCTGCCCAGTCCTCTCCAGGTTATAGACATACCTGTCTATAAGGAGGATATCCTTACCCTTATGTGATTTAGACGTAGGGTAGAGATTTCCTAACACTCCAGGGCTATGGTGTCTGTTGTCCGCCATGTTGTAGGTATTGAATACAAACTCTTAAATGTGGGGTCTGTTTTATGATTTTTGTTTATACTACTATTGCTTTTGGCCTATAGGACATGTACCTGCCGAATTATTCTACCACTTCCTGAGATATACACATTAGAGGTATAATAGTACATAGTTTGGTTTACATTCACCTTGCATTACTAGTTTGGTTAGACTATGTGTAATGGGAGGTGGAGTGTTGTAGGGTAATGTATTATTGCTGGGGTTACTGTTGGACTTTACAACATTTTGAGTTTATGATGTAATAGTCTGTGCTTTCCGACGTTCTGCGCTTTGCTGTTGCGAATTTTAGATGTTATGCAACTACGATATTTTATTCTCTGTTTTAGCGTACGTTGTGATAACACAATGTTATCAAGTAAATTCATTGCTCTATATCATGTAACCTAAGCAATGTTACATAAATTATTCAATTCCTGCCTTTTTTTTTTTTTTAAACAAAATACATCTTTGTTAAACCATCACTTACTATGCGATTTTGAGGCATTAGAATAGCTGTAAAAACAAAGATTCAATTTAAAAAAAAAAAAAAAAAAAAAACTTTTTTTTTTGTTCTGAGGTGAAGTTTTCCGATAAATGACAGGTTTGATTCATGACAGGAGATGAACATCCTCTGCAGTAAAGAACATTACAACAAAAAATGAAATGCAAAAATAAATAAATTAATGCACAACTACTATTCATATGCATCAAAAACCAAGAGAAAAAAGACCAACTTTGCAGACATGGCAAATGTGCATAACCAGCATCATTTTCAAAGTTATGTACCACCCATATGAAAGGCTTCACCGCACCACCATTTTTGCCTTACTTATTCAAATTACATGATTGCACAGATGATGGGAAGTAAACAGCTGTATAAGTTGTGCTGTTCCTTAGCAAAGTTTTTTGGCAATACTTCTGTCTTTGATGCAGATCATCTTTGTAGGGAAAACCATTAGTCAGTGAAGTACGAGTTTCACCACCCCTTGCTATAATACAACATATGATATGCCTCAAAGCAAGGTCCTTACTACTGCTTACTACTGTAGGTATAACAAAAAATCAACTTCAAATAGGTACCAAAAAGGTAAGAATTTATTTAAAAAAAAAAAAAAAAACCCAAAAAACTAAGTTGCAACAAGGCCTTATTGGGCACAACTGTGGCTGTGCCAACCTCCCACTTTCTACAACCCCTTTTGCATCGAATCATGATGGAAAGCTGGTGGGCCTCATGTTTCAGTAGCACTTGCCTGGCATAATCACTGACTAGTGGGCTCTACAAGTTGGGTATAAAAGTTAGAAGATTCATTTTCTGCTCAGATGATAAAAAATACTGACACCAGTTGCAAGAGACCAGGCACACGTCTTTGACAATTCCGACTCCTAACAGAGATGTTAATACAGGGAGCTATAAAGTTTGTTCACATTGTGCAGGAGACAGAAGGATTCTTTTCAAGGTTGTTCCTCATACCCAGAAACTGTGCATCCTGGAGACCAATATTAGATTTGTTATAGGTAAACACCTTTCTGAAGTTTCCCATGTTCAGGATGGTAAATTTGCTGGTTTTAGTATCATTCCCAGGCATTCAGGCTATCTTGGTTGGGCACTAGCTCTCAAAGATGCTTCATTACTTTAATTTTTATATGATGCAGGCTGTTTGAGGTTTGTTGAACAAGATCATCACTTAGGATTTACCTTCTTGTCCTCAAAATTATTACAATATGTATTTCCCCAGTGATAAAGCCAGTCACGAGCGGTGTCCCACAGGGCTCGGTCCTGGGCCCCCTCTTGTTCGGCATTTATTTTTCTGAAGTGCAGGCAAACATAGGGGGATTGTGGCTGACAAAATTTGCAGATGACTGCAAACTGGGCACCATAATTGACACTCCATCAGACACAGACATCCTCCAGAAAGGTCTCATAGAAATGGATAACTGGTGCCAGAGCCATGGCCTTAAGCTAAATGCCAAAAAATGTATAGTCATACCCTTTGGGAAAAACAAGGTAACCCCTAATTACCACATAGGTGGTAATCCATTAAACACGGAAGACGTAATCAGGGACCCAGGAACCCTAGTTGACAGTAACCTCTCTTTTGACACTCACATTGCCAAAGTGGTTAGGAAGACCTTCTACATTGCCCACCTTATCATGAAGGGATTCACATCCAGATCAGGAGAGGTCATTGTACCCCTGTACTCTTCACTTATCAGACCAATGATTGAGTACAACGCCCCATTCGGAATGTACCTTACCCGACACCTGCAGCAGTTGGAAAGACCCCAAAAGTTCCTCACCAAAAGGATAAAGGGGCTCAAACATATGTCATACCATGCCCGATTGAAGAAACTCCAGCTCTATTCAGTCGCATACAGTCTGCTCAGAGGTGATCTGTGCCTGACATACAAGGCCATGTCCAACCCGGAATTAATGGACATGCTCCACCTCAAAAAATCCAAACCCACCAGAGCCACGAGAGCAAGAGACTTAAACCTCAACACGGATATAAATAGGACGTGCTGGAGGGACAGATTCATCACCCAGAGACTCCCTACACTATGGAACAGAATCCCAGTCCATGTGAGGCAGAGCCCCTCACTGACTCTGTTCAAGAGAAATCTTGACGAGTGGATGGGAGATCGTAGGTTTACCCCGGGAATCATCTCTGTATCACTGCTGGACAGAGGCACAGCAAACTAATGGGTATAGTATTCTCATCCTAAGGGGTGGTGAAAGCCACACACACACTGGCTAGGCTTATAAATGCCCTAGGGCAGATAGCCTAGTATGAACCTATGATAACACTGCAGGACCAAGGACATCAATATTTAACTATTCTTTGACTGTTCCGTGCACTTCTAAGTAGAGAAGTAAAAGGCACTGGAGAAATACCATTAACTGTCTCAACAACTGGGCTTCGTCGTCATCTAGCAGAACCATGAGTTATCCCTAGCCAGATATTTAGTCTCACTTGTGTTATGTAATCCCAGTATTAAGCAGGCTTACCTAACACTTGAGTAGACAGACTCCTGACTCTTCTTCCAGAATATGTCAGAAAAGTCATTTGTAATTTACAGGCTGTTCCTAAGTATATTAGACCATATGATGTGCACCATTGTTAAGGTTTCCCTGACAAGATTGCACAGAGGGGAGACTGCACTTGTTTGTAAAGAATACTTGACCAGCAGTTCCAGTCCGTGGAATCAGTCATACCATTTCTACCCTGTGTAAGGAGGGAACTTGAATTGTGGGTGCAACAATGGCAAAACAAAGGCATGCCCTTCAGACAGCGTACTCCTAACTAGTCTGTGATCTCTGTTTCTAAGCATAGCCAGAGGTGCCCACATCTTGGACCGCAAAGTCTAGTCCAGTGTTAATATGTATGTTCATCATTAGATTACTGCTGCAATAGCTTTAGCTATGTGGGTTATATCCTTCCCAGGATTTAACAGCCAGTCATCTTCTAGAGCTCAAGTTCACCTTGACATGCCAGTCTAGTATTTGCTCGAGTAGAGCTAAATGAAAGCAGAGCTTTCCTACCACTGAGAAGCTTTCATCTTGCTGGCTTCAGAGGAGCAGTGGTAGACTGTTTTCCTTCATTGGGCAGATAAATTCCTTTTGGTGGAAAAATGTTTCACATATTTTTCTTGACAGAAACTTACCTTTTTGTGACGGTAGATTTTTATGAACTGTCACATGAATTTTGTAACCTTTTTACTGTTGAGTATAACTATCTTAAACTTTTTACCTTTATGGATATTTTTTCCCCAAGTAAAACTTGTTCTCAATTACTTTTGGGGGCAGGGGCAAGACTTTTTTTTTCACTGTTTTTTTGAGGGTGAAGAACTGTTACTGGTTTTACTGACTATTGCTTTCAGTCTTAGCCGGGATTCAGGCATTTTCGACATAATCATGGAACAAACTTACCCTTACTTCCAGTCACAAAAGAGAAACTTTCCAAACAGCCTTTACTCCTACAGTAAGCTGTTAGTTTGCCTCAACTGCAGATAGGTGACTGTGCTGGGGCCATTTCTGGCTGCTCGGACCATCTTTTTCCTTGGATCCTGCAGCTGTGGTCCCCTTAGTCACCATGAACTGTTGGTGAGGCATATTTTGCATTTGTTGGAGTGCCCTTGGTGGTTGGGAGAGAACCACTCCTGCTGGTCTCCAGAGCAAGCAAGAAATGCTTCTCTACCTTGCTGTTCTGGTATTCTTGTACCCAGGAATGTGTTGCCTGCCAGGAGTTTGTCTGTTTCTACAGAAGTTATTGTCAAAATGAAGCAGAAACTTAAACATTTACCTTCCTTGTCTCCATTACTTTGGGCTGAAGTGATTTGTTGGGCTTAGCTCAGACCTTTGCTAAGGCCCTTTGAACTCTTCTGTTTGTGATGTTACTCATAAGAGGAAAACGTTTTATTTTTGAAGATTAGCAGTATATTGAACAAGAAAATGATTTTGAAGGAACAACTTACTTTCCCCAAAACCAGTTACCTGAAGAGAGAATTTCATCTGATAGACCCTTAAACGAATTTTCTTTTTAAACCATATCCAGAATGAACCAGTTGTTTCAGTGGGAACATTACACTGTCTTTGAAGAAGTATGATCTATTAAAGCTGGAATTTCCGTGACCCATTCATGTTCCTTCTGTTTTTCTAGTATTTTAGAATTTATTTTGGCCTGTTAACTTACCTGTTAGCCAGTCTGCTTGTCTCTAAGAAAGCAGAAAGAGATTGCATACATTTTATTAGTCGTACAAATTTTCATTTTCCAATCCCAGATATGACCCTGGAGTCATTTCTTTAGTAAACCCTGTTTCAAAACATCTGATAAGTGCTAATCCCTCTCCCTCTGATAAGGGTAGGAAAGTTTTTCATAGATTTGGGGAGAAAGTATATGTTGGAAGTATGCTTATGATTCAGTTGTTTGATTCTTTGTACAGAGCAGCTGCTACTGGAATTGTTGATATTTTGTCCGGTTATGCACCAAAAATCTATGTGAGGCTATTAAAGCTGAAATTCTGAAAACTCCTTTAGATAGAGAAGTGGCATTTGAACCATCTGCTTTTAAAGTCCTGAAAATGTGATGAAAGGGGGAAACTAATTCAGGGGGGTTACTCTGATTTTTCAGCCTTCTTCAAACTTATTAAATGTTTCACACCCACCTCAATGCTTTTTTTTTATTTAAAAAAACAAAAAAACACAAGCTTCAGACAAGTACATGTTTAAACAATGGCAAGGAGGCTTTAAAGACGGAGTCCCGTTCCCCCTGATATAACTATGTGTAGAGTGCTCCTACATTCCCAGCCTTGCAAGCTATAAATCTCCCACAAAGTCTTGCTCTCCTTTTCTCTGGTAACAGATAATCTCAAATGGGTTCTGAAATTAAAACATCAGGGATACAGACGGCAGTAGGAGTCACTTTCTTCTTTATAGGACATTCCTCCTCATCCATCAGATCAGACCTCCTGTTATACAGTATCTACTGGCTTAGAGGTAAAATGTGTCCCTCTTTCTTTGAAAGGGAAATGTTTTTATTCTAGGATGTTTCTGGTAACAAAGAAACAAGCCTCTTTGAGGGCCAGTTTTGGGTCTTTTTTCTAAACCAGTTTGTGAAAGCCCCAAAATTCAAAATGCTATCCTTGCATGATGTCTTGCTCTTGAGTCCTCCTTTGTTTTT